>NW_027464593.1:8862500-9162500 GCF_043290135.1 Rhipicephalus microplus
CACAGGCAAACCAGTTCCGTCGTTGTAGAGGGTTCGGATGACAGTTGCGAAGCCTCGGAGGTTCAGCTATAGTTTGTTTGTGTGCGACTTTCAGCTGTGTGCGACTTTCAGACTTCGATAGCGATGGTGATCGCTGATGGCAAGACGCACTTATATTGATGACGCAGATGAAAGTTCGCTTTTATTCATAGGCATGAATGACAAAGCCCATGTGTGATGATGTGGATAATGTGTTGTGATGATGTGGATTGTGTGGCACGTGACGGGGCGAAGAAGGAATGACAATTCGGCTCTGCGGGGGTGAAGACGACGAAAAGGAAGAGTGGCTCGAGCAGTTCCAGCGCGACACGTTGCAGCTGCTGAAAAGATTAGAAGACGCATATCCATTGAGGTATAGTTTGCAAAACTGGCTGATGCTTTGCGGCAGGTTGCTCTCCATTGACGAGTTCGGACGCAACGGTTGAAGACACCTCGCATCCGGCCATCGCCTCTTGCTCTTGCTGTCACCGGGTTCCATTGTGGGGTTGCTGGCTAAGTATTGAATGGTCTTAGTTCTGAGTTTTTTTAAAGCCCATAGATAATTTTTATTGCTTTTGAATCTACCCGAGTCGGTTGTGCTCATGTCGACCGATTCTCCTGGCCAGGTGCAATCCGCTTGGTCAGCGTCACTGTCAGCTAATGAATTGACGTTACAATTATTCTTTCGCAGTGGGGTCAGCAACATTCCTGTCGCACTGATGTCTACAAATGGTGGTTTCATCGGGCTCACGAATCATGAATCAAGAAGAACTGAAAGCCACGTCGAACCACTTTCAGACCATCACGGACGTGTGCCAATTTGGACGAGGCGGCATTGTGTGTAGATTACCGGAGCAGACCTGTGTGCAGGATCTGCTTAAGGGCATACTTCGCGTAAATCCAGGTGAGTGTTTTTATTTCGCCTCACCTTGCGTGTACTGAAGGCCTCGTAAGGGGCGTTGAATTAAAACTGAGTGCAGATGAGACCTCAGACAGGCTTACGGCAGCAGGCGTAATTTCCGTTTACCGTTGAAGTCGCCTGAATATTAAAGGGAGGAAGACAAAGTGTCTCTCTGACACAACAGCGAGTCCCTCAGTTTTTTTTTGTGGATAACATTGTTTTCACCAGCCAAGTGCGGGCTCCTGCTGGCGTGCGATGGAGGTGGAGTCGCACACGCGTCCGCCAGACCCCACGAATCCCGCAGAAGCCGCCTCCAGGAAGCGCAACAGTGCCGAGAGCGACACTGACAGTGACGATACCATGAACAATTATGTCAGCAGTGAAGAGTCCGGTGACGACACCTTCGTGCTGGTGAGGAGCCGCAAGACGAAGAGACGGTTTCTGAGCACGCCATCCGATTTGAGTGCGTCCATCATAAGACCTTCGCGTAGTATGGATGCATTTACCATCCTGTTCATGCCAGTTCTCATCACAGACAATATGAGGCGCCTCAAAAGGAAAGCCATGTCTGCACAACTGGTGGCATTGGTGACAAACGAAATCAAAGACGTCAGAGTGAACACGCGCAAGAATGTTCTAGCTATTGACGTTAACCACGTGGCTGCGCTAGATATATTGCGCAAGGTCACAGAGCTCGATGGCATAGCAGTCCGCTCTCGCATACTGCTCAGCAAAAAAAGTCATTGCTGGAGTAATTTATGATGTTGACAAGACAATTGTCAACACAGACTCATCAATCCCAATCAAGCCCGCTACAGAAGGCACCATCATCACAAATGTTCTTCGTCTCAGCACGTCACGTTGCGTGAAGATAATATTCAAGGGTGAAACCCTCCTGTTACATGTGAAGGTGGGACATTTACGGCACGCTGTTCGTCCCTTTGTACCGAGGCCACTTCAGTGCAGTAAATGTATGAAGTTAGGTCACGTGAACAGCGTGTGCGAAAACACTGCCGTTTGTGCCCGATGCACTGAACCTCACGCCCCTAGCACACGCCAATGCAACACTCGGAAATCTTCGAATTGTGACGGGCCACATGATGCTTCTTCGAAGGACTGTCCGATGATGCGAAGGGAAATGGCAGTGCTGAAGAAAATGGTTCGGGATCACTCATCTCACCAGCAAGCAGCTGCATCTATTAGACGACGATCGCTTTATCGACGGCGCTCTAAGACATTCATGACACCGTTGCCTGGTGAACCGTGCTCAAAGTCACCTCCACTTCTGTCTCCCAAAACAAGCGCAGTCGGGTTGAAGGGTAAATAACCCGCCAACAGCGACACAGCTGACGCCTGGCCGGAACTTCCTCGACTACACGTCACTAAAGAGCGACATCACACTTCAGCAGTTAAGCACTCCTCGTCTGAATTCTCCAGACCGATGGAGGAGGATAAGCAAATAGTCGCCATTGTTAGCTCCCTCATGAGTACCTTTCGTGTGTTCTTGGAGAGGTTGCAAACCCCACTAGCACGACGCGCATTGCAGCTGATGGATACCATCAGCCCAGTTTCAGCAAGCCTTCAGAAGTCGATTGCTTAAGAAGATTAACAGCAGAGCCATCACTGCTCAACGGAAACAGTTATCGTTTGCAGATGATGTTCGAAACGCCTTCATATTTCAATGGAATGTGAGAGGCCTGAGGTCCCGGATATCGAATTTCCGGCAGTTCGTGTTTAAAAACCACTTCCCGCTAATGGAAATTTGTGAGCCGAACTTAATGAGTGTAAGAATATCAGGATACGAGTTTTTTGCCTCAGCCACAATTGGAAGTGGCAGCAAAGTTCTTGTTTACGTTCGCAAGGACCTTACTTATTTCTCCCATGCTATACCGCCAGATGACGAGAACAAGTACTTGTGCATTACTCTGAAGAAGAAGCGGTTGTCTTTCACACTTATTGGCGTATATACATATCCCCCGCAAATACATTTGATTGTAAGAGATTAACAGACAATATAGCAGCTATTCCAGGAGATTTCAATGCACATCATTCGATATGGGGAAGCTTGAGGACAAACTCGAAGGGGCACTCACTGATATCGTTTGCGTCAGACCACAACGTGCGCCTTCTGAGTGATGGTAGCCCAACATACCTGCGAGGAACGACGTACAGCAGCTGCCGCGACCTGACACTGGTGTTGTGTTGCCTAAGTTCAAAAGTGCGGTGGTTCACAGATATCTAAACCCATGGTAGCGACCACATTCCGACTTATATCAGCATCGATGGCCAAGAGACTTCGTCCTCGCCGGTCAATCGGTATTTAGACTGAAAACTTTATGAAGATCAAGTGAAGGACACGTGCCGAAATGATTCCTCGTGTGGGTTAGACCACGTAATTGCAGATGTAATGAAAAATTCCACGCGCCGCTTCACATGCTCACAGAGGGACTTGGAGCTTGACATCGAATTAGAAAGGCTTCGGGCGTTACGTAGACGTGCTGAGAGAAGACACAGGCGTTCCAAATCGATTCTTGATCTCAGAGTAGCCAGGCATATGCAGAAAAAATACAACGCCGATTAGGCAAGCTGCAGGATTGAAGATGAAAAAGGTTTTGTCAGTCATTAGACCCACTCACGCCATTGTCTCATGTATGAAGAACTTTACAGGGTCTTCGCTCAGGCGCCATGCAATGTCATCTCTTCAAGGTTCTCGCACTTCGTCTCAACCGCCGTGAAATTGACGTTGCAGAGGATTTTCGTGCGAATATCACCGGTGGGACAGTCCAATTCTCCTATGTGTTTTTTTAAAGATATCCCTGGTTCACGAGTTATAAGTATAGATGCTACATTCTCAACGAAAGAGCTAGAAGCTGCACTAACACTGTGAAGGCATTCTTCCTCACCGGGACCTGATGGGATAACGTATACGGCTGTGCGTCACTAAGGCCAAGCAGCTAGTCAGCAACTGCTAAATTTATTTAATCGGTCATGGGAAGATGGCTTCGTACCTGAAGAATGGAAACGGAGCCGTCTTCTTCCACTTCTAAAAGCAGGGAAATCACCTCTGGCGCTGACATCATACCAGCCTGTAGCTCTCGCCAGCTGCCTTGGTAAATTCACGGAGCGCATGATTCTCACGCGCCCGGAACGGTTCCTTGAACAGCACAACATTTACCCCGACTCCATAGCTGGATTTCGTCGAGCCCGCTCATCAATTGACAACGTCATCACTTTGATGCCATTTAGCAAACGACTAGGTAACGACTAGAAAAGTTTAGGAAACGACTAGCATTTGCAATATTTCTTGATGTGAAAGGTGCATATGACAACGTTTCCTATCAAGCTATACTAGACACACTACTGTTAATTGAAGGGGGTGGGTGAATGTTTCGACGAATCCGAAGCTACCTGACACAAAGATTTTGTGTATATACTGAAGATAGCCGACCTCAGACCACTACACGTGCCGTGACGTCCCGCAAGGTGGTGTTTTAAGCCCAGTTCTTTTCAATCTTGCCTTGCTTGCCCTAGCGCAAGCTCTCTCAGAAACAGTCAGTGTTGCAATATACGCTGATGACATCTGTGTCTAGGCATCTGCATTGACACGCTTACAAACTCGAGCAAGGATACAGAGGGCAGCGTCGCAAGCACCCGACTATCTTCGCACGCAAGGTCCAACAATATCGCAAGAAAAATGGGCACTGGTGGCGTTCACGTGCAATGCGATGACAAGTTACCCGATAAGCATTAATGACCAGCCCATCTTTTACAAGCGTATCCATCGTTTTCTAGATGTCCCTGTAGACCGCGAGATCTCCTAGAGTCCTCACGTGACTAGATTGACAGCGAACGGGTATCTACTGCCCACATCCTGGAAGTCATCGCTGGAAAAAGATGGGGTCCATGATAGAGCTCTATGCAACAGTTTTACCAAGCACCTTTTATCGGTGTACTGCGCTACATTTCTCCTCTGCTTACTAAAACTGACAAGACAAAATTCGAGCATTTCAGAGCGTGCAAGCGCAGGCACTACGTGTTCGTCTTGGCCTGCCACGAGCTACCTGAACCGCTGGAACAGTTATATTGGCTCAGGATCATCCTGTTACGACCTACGTCATAACCGACGTGCTGAGAGCACATATTCGGCACATTTCACAGATGGTAATGAGCCATTTGACATTTATGCCAGAACAACGACCGCAGTTGTCGTTCTCTAAGCTCGTCAGCTCCCACCGCGCTTTGCTACCATCCAGTTTTATACCCTCGGCGCGTTCACCTTCAATCTTGTGGAGCCTACGGCAACCCCACGTGCATCTTTCCATCCCAGGAATAAGAAATAGAAAAGTCCTTTCTGCCTTGGCCTTGAAGCAAGTGGCTCTGCACTGTTTACACACTTTCTACGCTGACAGAATCCACGTATACACGGATAGATCTACCATCCAGACTAGCTCCACCGGCGCCACCGTCATTCCATCCCGACACATCAACATCACACACAAACTTTGTCACGTGAGCACATCGATTGGTTCGGAAATAGTTGCCCTGCGAGGTGCAATTGATTATATCAAGCAACAACCGGCTAATCGATGGGCAGTATTGCGTGACTCCAAGGCGGCTCTAGAATGTCTTGCGTCGGCACTTCGTCGCGGGTCTTACGAAAGACGGTATGGAAGATCAAAGAAATGCTGCACTATGCAACTGAACAAGGACTCAACGTTGTGTTCTAATGGATACCAAGTCGTTGTGGCATCTCCGGCAATGACCTCGCCGATGAAGCAGCCAGAAATTCACACGTACAAACCTTCTGTCCGTACCTTCATCTAGGATTGATTCGGCTAGATACGTAGGTAAGCTGACGCAGGACATGACACTCCAGAAGTGGCAGTCATCACAGTTTGCACATCGTCGACTATATTGCTGCGACAGGTTCGCCACGTTCAAGTAGCCCGCCACAGTCATCGTGGCACCAGCACCAGCAAGACCCGACTGGCATGCGCCACGCGTTCGTGCGCTCCGCCAACGAGGAAGAGGAAGATAGTTGGATCTGTGCTACATGGCTACTCGGACATGACGACCATGGTCTTTAGAATCGTGGGCACAAGTTCGCCTAATAAATACGCTTGTTTTTTTAACCTGTCTGCCTCAGCATCGCTACATTTCTGGTGGAGTTTCTGGGTTATGAATCGAAGCCCCGCGAGCTCAAGACAGCGTAGCCCCGACGACCAGCGTATCAACCCCGTGGAAGTGACTCCTGTACACCAGAGGGCAATTCGCCGTCTTCGAGGTGACTCACCTGAGTTCGGTCCTCTTCACTTCACACCAAGGAGAATTCAAACGATGAATGCCACCACTATGACTAGCCAGGTAACACCGGCACAAGTGTTCATTAGCCAACCGCACCAGCTGCCAGTATTCCATGGCGACTCGTACGAGGATGTTGAAGATTGGTTGGACCTGTTCGAGAGAGTGGCGAGCTTGAATGAATGGGACGAAAGAGAGAAGCTTCGTCGTGTATACTTCGCCCTGGAAGATTTCGCGAAGACATGGTTTGAGAACCATAAAAACTCGTTGTCTACCTGGAAGGTATTTCGAAAACAAGTGGTGGCTACGTTCACGAACATAGACTGGGAAAAAAAGACGGAGGCTGCTCTTCAATCGAGGAACCAGCTCACGAACGAGAGTGCTGCTATGTACATTGAGGACATGGTCCGTCTATTCAAGCGTGCGTATTACAACATGGCTGAGGATAAAAAGGTGCGCCGTCTGCTGCGTGGAGTGAAACAAGAGCTGTTCACCCTTCTCGTCCGAAACTCTCCAAACACAGTTGCGGAGTTTTACTCGGAAGCGACAGCCATCGAAAAAACACTGGAACAGCGGGCTCGGCAGTAAAACCGGAATCTTAACTGCGCATCTGAACAGGTATTCTCCAGAGGCGGGCGAAACGACGTTAAAGCCCTGCGAGAGCTCATTAGATCAGTTATTAGAGAAGAACTGAGCATACTGCAAATGCCCCAGACTCCAACTGCACTATTCGTTACGGACGATGTTCGTGACGAACTGAGGCAGGTGATACGAGAGCCCGAGCGTGAGCTGCAGCTGGTTCGACCTATACGAGCATACTCTGAGGTTGTCAGACAACCCACGGTACACAGCAATGCAGCAGTTGCGATGGCGACGACTCCTCTCCCACCTGGGGCACGCAGCGCACCTCGTCCATGGAAACCAACAGCTACCTATCTGCCCCCAGGAGCACGTAGCACACATCACTATGTGGAGCGTAGGCCTAGGAAAAGTGACGTCTGGCATGATCACGAGCGCAGGCCTCTGTGTTTTCATTGTGGGGAAGCGGGTCGTCTGTACAGATTCTGCCCTTACCGACAGGCTGGATTAAGAGGCTTCCCGTCGTATGCACCATGCCCCCGAAACGGCGAACGACCAGTGGAGATTGAGGAGTACTTTTGCACGCGCCAAAACTCGCCAACTCTACGCCAACACCGGTCACGGTCACCCTCGCCTATGCCCTACCGGTCATCCAGCCCACGTGGACCTTCAAGGCAGCCTGGTCATCGCTCTCCAAGTCGACTCCCGGAAAACTGAAGCAAGCGACCTGTGGAGGTGAGGCCGCTGATAACGTCAGCCACGAAGATCCTTCAATATAGTTTGAGGGTGATGATAGTGTATTTCCGGTAGATGGGTGCAGCAACGAAAACATTACTTCAGATTTGCGGTAGAGAATGAAAGGATGGGAGCTGAATGCGTTAGTCGACACTGGTGCTGATTATTCAGTGATAAGTAACAAGATGGTGAAGAAGCTAAACAAAGTTATGACACAGTGGAGTGGATCGCAGATACGCACGGCAGGCGGTCACATTATTACGCCCCTTGGCAGATGAACTGCAAGACTTCATATACTAGGCTTTATTTACGTGGCCGATTTCATTGTGCTGCCAGAGTCTTCAAGGGAACTCATTATAGGAATGGATTATTTGCGAGCTAATGGCGCCGTAATTAATTTGCGTAGTTCCTGCGTGCCGTTTTCGACTGAACGAGCTATACCTGTGAGGAATCTGAGGAATGACGCCTAACTGCTCTACGCGTTGTTCATGATGACTTAACTGTGTCGCCACGCTGCAGTATAATGGTGCTCGTAGAAAATGACGCATTGTACAACCGCGAAGGCATAGCGGATACAAATGTAGGGCTGTTTTTGAACAAAGGTGTCTGCGTAGCAGGGGTCTTTATCACTTGACGAAAGGCCGTGCAGATGTCCTACTCAAAAATTTCTCCAATGAACTTCAACACATCGCTCAAGGCACGGCTATTGCCTACTTACACGACTTCTGTATGGCAACTGAACTATGCAGCTTAACGACATCAACCTCTCGACCAGTGGCCTGCAACAGCGACACATCCGTGACCGTCAATCAGAGCCTTCCGGACAGTCAAAAGAAACAGATTTACGCCTTGGTAAAAGAATTCTCTGATTGCTTTTCAAGTGCATAGAAGGTACAGCGCACGTCAATCACCACACACAGAATTATAACGCAAGACGACACGAGGCCCAAAGCCAGCATCAATATCAGGTGTCACAAAAAGATAGGGAAAGTATCAAGAAGCAAGTGGAGGAGATGCTTTCGGATGATGTCATCCAGCCTTCGAATAGTCCATGGGCGTCCCCTGTAGTGCTCGGTTAGAAGAAAGACAACACAGATTCTGTGTCGACTACAGAAAACTGAACGGTGTAACTAAACGAGATGTCTACCCCTTGCCACGTAACGACGATACACTAGATCGGTTGCGATCCGCAAAGTTTTTCTCCTCCTTAGTTCTGAAAAGCGGATATTGGCAAATAGAGGCGGACGAGCGGGACCGTAAAAAAACGGCATTCGTAACACCCGATGGCCTCTACGTATTCAAAGCGCTTCCATTCGGCCTCTGTTCCGCACCAGCGACGTTCCAGTGAATGATGGACACTGTCCTTGCCGGATTGAAATGGCAGTCATGCCTAGTGTATTTTACTGACGTGGTGGTATTCGCTGCAACGTTTTACAAACATCTAGAGTGACTACGCACAGTATTAGAAGCCATCCGGTCAGCAAAATTGACAATCGAACCCGAAAAATGCCACTTCGGCTTCGAAGAGCTGCGATTCCTTGGACATGTCATTAGTTCCGATGGTGTTTGTCCTGATCCCGAAAAGACAGCCGCTTTTCAGAGGTTTCCGACACCCAGAGACCAAAAGTCAGTACGTCGATTTTTGGGTTTATGTGCCTACTATAGGAGATTTGTTGAAAATTTCTCAAAGATTGCGGATCCTCTTACAAAACTTACAAAAGACGACGTGCCTTTCACATGTGAAAGCAAACAACAGAAAGCTTTTGACGAATTGAAAAAACGACTACAGGGTTCACCAATACTTGCCCATTTTGATGAGACAGCCGACACTGAAGTCCATACCAATGGCAGCAATGTCGGCATCGGCGCCATTCTTGTCCAGTGGCAAAATGATCAAGAGAAAGTGTTAGCCTATGCCAGCCGCAAACTATCAAAAGCTGAGGCTAACTACTCTGCAACTGAAAAAAGAGTGCGTCACAGTCATCTGGGCAATAAACAAGTTTTGACCCTACCTTTATGGTAGACCGTTCAGAGCTGTCAATGACAACCATGTTCTAGGCTGGCTGGCAAATCTCAAGGACCCGTCAGGTCGACTAGCAAGATGGAGCCTCAGGCTGCAGGAGTATGACATTACGGTCGTGTACAAATCTGGAAGGAAACACAGTGGTGCCGAATGCCTGTCACGCTCTCCCGTCGATCCAAGTGTACCTGAAGAGGAAGACTTCCCGTTTCTAGGCGTTGTCGACGCATCTGAATACCTCAACTACAACTAGATGACCAGGATTTGCTGGCGCTTATACAACACCTGCAGGGCCTTGACGTTCAAGTCCCTCGCGTAGTCTCCGAAGGAATCTCCGCGTTCTGCCTTCGAGGAAGGGTCCTTTACAGGAGGAACTTGGAACGTAATGGTGAAACGTTTTTACTAGTCGTGCCCACAGCCATGCGAGAGGAAATTCTGCACGCATGCCACGATGAGCCAACATCTGAACACTAGGGTGTGAGCCGAACATTCGCCGGGATTCGCCTGAAATACTATTGGCCTAAGTTGCTCGCATCAGTGCAGTGCTACGTGAAAACTTGTCGTCAATGTCGACGGCGCAAAACTCTACCCGTAAAACCAGCCGGCCTTCTCCAGCCAATAGACCCTTCAGATGCCCCACTACAGCAAGTCGGCATGGACTTCCTAGGACCTTTCCCGACATCGTGTGCAGGCAAGAAATGGATAGTCGTAGCCACAGACTATTTGATCCGTTATGCTGAGACTGACTCTCTGTACAGTGCGACAGCTGCCGAAGTCCCCAAGTTCTTTGTGAACAACATAGTGCTCAGACATGGTGCGCCCATCGTCGTTATTACGGATCGGGGCACCGCACTTACTGCAGACTTAATGCAATGCCTGATGCGCATGAAAAATACCGATCACAGAAGAACAACGGAGTATCACCCTCAGTCAAATGGCTTAACCGAACGCCTCAACCGAACTCTGACCGACATGCTATCAATGTATGCTGATGTTGAACATAAACAGTGGGATGAAATATTACCCTACGTAACATTCGCATATAATACAGCCGGTCAAGAAACAACCCACGTTGCTCCTTTCGAACTAGTATTCGGCCGAAGAGTGTCCACCCCGCTGCATGCCATGTTACCACTACAGGACGAAAGCAGCTATCCACCTGACTTAGATGACTTCTTGCAAAGAGCTGAAGAAACACGGCAAATGGCATGATACCGAATACGCCACCAACAGCACGTCGATTCTGGTCGGTACAACAAGCGACGCAGTGACGCACTTTATCATCCCGGTGACAAAGCGTGGATATGGATACCAGTGCGCCGCCGCGGACTCTCTGAAAAGCTTCTTTGCCGATACTTCGGCTCTTATGAAGAAATCAACCGTATCAGCAACGTCACTTATGAAGTCAGAACCGCTGGACACGTGAGTTCAAGACGCCTCAATACCACGGAAGTGGTACACGTAGTCCGCATGAAACCCTATCATGACAGATCATCGTAAAACGGTTGAGAGTGCGCATGTATCTTTTCACTGTCTTACCTATCGGCACGATGCGTCTGAGGAGGGGGTAAAGCTGCGACAAGTTCACCACGTTCAAGTAGCCCGCCACAGTCATCTTGGCACCAGCACCATCAAGACCCGGCTGGCATGCGCCACGCGTTCGTGCGCTCCCGCAATGAGGAAGAGGAAGATAATTGGATCTGAGCCACTCGGCTACTCGGACTTGACGACCATAGTCTTTAGAATCGTGGGCACAAGTTCGCCCTAATAGATACGCTTGTTTTTTTAACCTGTCTGCCTCAGCATCGCTACAATATTCTCTCTACCCATCTCTACGACGACGGCTCATCTCTGGTCTTTCTAGGCAGGAAGGTACAGTGTTGTGCCATCTGCGTCTGGGCGTAGCCTTCACCAATGGATACTCATTGAAGATAGGGATGGCCGACAGCGCGGAGTGCAACGACTGCGCCGTCGATGAGACTACTGAACACAACTTATGTTATGACCCGGCATACAGAAACGAGAAGCTTCACTTGCGCAGTGTTTTAAATCAACTGGACAGAAGTGATTTCACTGTCGAGAAAGTATTGAGACCATGGCACTGCCCATCCAATTTCCGAAAGGCAACGAAAGCACTGTTGCATTTTCTCAAAGACAACGGCCTGTTTCATTGTTTGTGATGGTGAAACTGTTACGCGTCGGCCCAGTCAGTGGCCTTTTCTGTCCTCCTCTATAACTTTCCTTCCCTCCTCCCCTTCCCCAGTGCTGGGCAGCCTACCAGGGCTCAGCCCTGGTTAATTTCCCTGCCTTTCTCTTTGTGTTCTCACTCTCTCTGATTAATAAAGAGAGGACACCAACCAAATATGTCATTGATTGATTTGTGGGGTTTAACGTCCCAAAACCACCATTTGATTATGAGAGACGCAACAAACCTGTCATTGCTACAATTGTGGGCACAACTTGCCTGTCCGAAATAAAGCCATGGCCTCTTATCTTTCGCCTGGAGCACCTTGCTTCTCGTCCAGTATAAAGTAAATACTACTGGAGATCCAGCCATGGTGCGGGAGATTGCAAGTCGAATCTTCGCTGCCGCGTCCGCGGTGAAAGCCACTCCAGAAGCGAATGCTCTGCAACGTCAAAAAAGTGCTATCTTTGTGGAAGGGGTCACTCCGCAGATCATTCTGAATGCTCTGCTCGCTCTCAGGAAATACAAATTCTAGAGATTAGACCGCCGATGCTGTTCGCGCAGGGAAGCTATTGATATAGTAAAGACAGGGCTCTCGGCTATTCTGGTGCAGCAGTACAACACATGTCTAGTCTAGACTCCAACCTCACACAAGCCATTGAATCTGCCGTCGAAAAGGCAATAGCTAAGGCAATGCATAAGGTAATATCTAACCTCAGTGAGTCTTTAACGCCAATCCATTCAACTCGGACGACGCAAGGAGTGCAAGCTAAGGCACTAGCAGTTCCTTAACATTCAGACACCATTGACGCCACTGAACTACATAGCATGGTGCTGAATAAATTTTCTGAATGTGTGCATAATGCTGATAAACCTGTTTTACAGGTGCAGCCAGACCGTTGTACGCCTCAGCCAAGCAGAAGTAATGCTATAGATATGGAAATTGAGATCCGAGCTAACAAACGTATACATTCGCCTATCTTTCCGCACTTAAAGTCAAAAACTAAAAAGAACAAGTTGTTGATGGCGAGAAAAGATACCAACAATTACAAGGCATGCGCCTCTGTGGTGCGCTCAGCATATGGGTCAACTAAAGGTACTTCAGTGGATTCGCCGTTCTATATTCTCAGTCTAAACCAACTTACATTACCTTTCTAACCAACGTTACCCCCATATTATATTTCTACAAAAAACTTGGCTTGCAGCTAATAAAAAATATTTTTACAGGCTTTTGTTTTTTTCGGTTAGATCGCCGAACACGTGGTGGTCGTTTAATGACACTAGTGTCAAGTAGATTATGTCATAAAGCAAAAATTGCTTTCAGGATGTAAAACTCTGATTGTGAAATAATAGCATTACATTTGCACCTTCCAGGCAACCAGCATGTTTCAATTATAAATTGTTATTTCCCCACTGGTGTACACAGTACAAGTCACCTTAGCAGCTTTTTGGCAGCCTATCAAAAGAAAATAATGCTCACAGGTGACTTTGATTCCCATCATTGGTCTTGCGGCAGAAAGATAGACCTGTGTGGTAGACGGCTGTGGGAGTGGACCAATAACGAAAATTTTTCGTGTATAATTGAAAAAAGTAACATTTGTTTGAGGTCAGACTCAATCAGTGTTAGATTTGACATTTTGTACCTGTGCGATGAATGTTTTGTCATGGTCAGTGATTGACTCTGCAACTAACAGCGACCATCTCCCGGTAGGTTTTGACATTGTATGTCCAATGACAACTTTAGAGCAACAAATTATTGATATGTGGGGTTTAACGTCCCTAAACCACCATATGAATATGAGAGACGCCACTGGGGAGGGCTCCGGAAATTTCGACTACCTGCGGTTCTTTAACGTGCACCCAAATCTGAGCACCCGGGCCTACAACATTTCCGCTTCCATGGGTAAAGCAGCCGCCGAAGCCGGGATTCGATCCCGTGATCTGCGGGTCAGCAGCCGAGTACCTTAGCTACTAGACCACCGAGGTGGGGCTTAAAGCAACAACCTCTAGTATATATCAACAATAAGCAATTTCAAAACCTGCTTGCGTTCGCCATGGCAAACTTCAAAATAACAATGGTCAGGAAATTGCATATAAGATTGGCTCGATACTAGAGGGATGTCGAAAACATTCGGACTTCGTTATTCTATTGAGTGAACGGTCATCCTCTTGATGGTGAACTGATTATTGTACGCGCGATTACAGAAGACGAAAAGCCGCTTGGAAGAAGCTTCTGCATTATCAATGCTCAACAAATTCGAAACACTATCAGTTTTTTGCCGGCATATTTAGGCGCACTGTTAAATGTGCTAAAGTTGCATATGACAGACGACTATTCGATTATCTTTCAAAATAAAACAATAAGCGTGCTCTGTTTACGCTTCTGCGGTCAAGAAATGTACTGCCAACACCTTTAACTTTAAAATCATGTATCTTGACGCCGCAAAAGATGACCGCCTCTCTGGAAGAGATAGCTAAAGGTTTAAAACTTCGCTTTAGGACAGATCTCTCGACCATTCACAACATTCAGGTATCTATGCTTGAATTTACAGAAATTTCTGTATATGAATTGACTGAAACTGTACTTTGTTTACCTATTACTGCCCCTGGACTGGATGGAATTGCAAATTTCATGTTAAAAGTTTTGCTTCAACAATCGCCTTATGTTCCTTTAGGTATTGTGAACTGTTCGTTGAAGAACTCATGGATACCGCAAAAATGAAAACTAGCTAAAATTATACTTTTGTTTAAGAAACAAGATGGCAGGTACACATTTGACAACATGAGGCCGATTGCCTTGACATCAAAGCTGGTGAAATTGATTGAGAGAATTATCTATACTCAATTCACCAGTTTTATTGACAAAAGGTCAATTCTAAGCCCCTGCCTAATCGGGTTCAGGCCTGGGTGTTCTATATGGAATGCTCATGTTGATTTAGAAAGTCGTATACGGTTAGCCCAACGGCACAACAATTATGCTGCTTTAGTTACTTTGGTTATAGCTAAAGCATACGATACAGTAGAGCATGGTATTCTGATAAATCGACTGAAATCCCTCAGTTTTCCGGCTTACATAGTAACGTAGATTCACAAATTCATTTTGCACAGGATGTTCTATTGCTTCAAAGGCGGCTTTTCATCGACTAGGCAAACACGAACGAGAGGAGTACCAGTACTGATTAGTACTGATTTCGGCCGAGTTCGTACTTGCCTAATGAAATGCTTTGGCTGCAAATAACACACACGTAAATAAAGAAACTCTCAACGACAAGCACAAGTGGCGAGGAGTACCGCAAGGCTCAGCGATGTCCCCGGTGTTATTCAACGTGCTAATGAGCGTCATTCCACATAACCAGGACATAACAACTTACGTTTATGCAGACGATATCGCCTTCTTTGCCACGGTAAACACCATCTAAACGTTATAAAACCGCCTGCAGTCTTATCTTAACACCCGGGAGAACTCGCTCGATGGCAATCACTTTTTACTAAAGCCGAGTAAATGTGCTGTTCTTGTCTTCGCCTTGAAATATCCCGTGCACATCTCATTATGTTACCATTCTGAGAAGATAGCACAAGTGTTCTCTAATAAATATCTTGGGGTAATTTAAAATCCATCACTAAACTGGCACCAACACATTGAAGACATAGCTGGAAAGAATACACGAGCCGTCGGCATGTTACGTAGGATAAGCAACTACCGAAGAAGCATAAAAAGAGATACACTAGTAATGATATATCAATTGTATGTTCGTCCTATTTTGGATTTTCGATGCCTGCTTTTCTCTGGTTCTCCAGCCCAAGAAATCCGTCCTCTCGTTATTTTAGAAAGAGAATTGTTACGCATGCGCCTTGGTCTCCCTAAAACAGTTCGTAACTGCGTTTTATACCTAGAATCGAATTTTATACCTTGACCGTTCAGGCGTTTTTAAGAATTTATGAGTCACCACTCCAGCCGCTGCAGACAGTATTCATATCCTCTCCGGAATTATTTTTGGTTTTAGGTGGTCACGATTTCACACCCCAAAAATTATATTTGTACAACGTTTACTGGAACTGCTGAATATACGTATCGGCGAGAAAAAGCCGACTAGCGATAAAACATCTCATCTGTACATTCAATTTGACGACATTTTTCTAACAATGCAAAGTCGCTCCCCCATCACATTCTAGATGGTTTAACGCAAGAACACTCACAGAGCATCAAAACAACTGTATTTATTGCTAGAGATGCATCACAGAGTGACGAAAAATCAGCTGTTGTTGGATCGGTCCTATTCGCTCCGACTACCTATTTTTGCACCCAATTTTGTGGCTGTTTCTGGTAGTGGTACTCGCCTAACGAAAGTTAAATGCGGAAATTTCATCGGCTGTTATAATTACAAATTCTCTGTCTCTTTGCGCTGCACTTTCAGTTGGTGCTCAATCGTACATAATGAAGATGCTTCGTGCATTATTATCCCCCTTTTGAGAAAAGTAGGAGAAGTTTGGGTGCCACGCCATAGAGGGTTGCTCCTAAACAAAATAGCCAATTCTTTAGTGAATTCAGCATTGAGTGGGCCAATTTTACCGTGGTTCTTAGCATCCACTTATGTAACAGCTGCGTGATTTCGCAGATGTACCAATATATAAAGCTCTACAGGTACATCACTCACAAATTCGACTGCATATTGGTACCTATTATATCTCTGGCACCGATCCTCCTATGACACACGTAAACTAGAAGTCACAATTAACAGGCTGCGCTGTAGGGTGCCCAAACTAAATTTCCACCAACACAGGTTTTGTCAGGCTCTTTCTCCAATGTGTGCTTTCTGTGTTGAGCCAGAAACTATGGATCATAACTTTTTAACATGTAGAGGATTTACTACAGCTCGCAGATCCTAGTTAGAAATTCTTTTATGTGCTATTCGAACGAATTTATCCATGCCCGTGATCGTGTTCTTTGGAGCCTTTATTTCTGGGTTTGATATTGCGAACGTTTGCGAGGCAGTGCGCAATTATCTGAATGAAACAAAAAGACCAACAAATTAATGTTATTCTTCTGTGTCGATAGACGCATACCTTCTCCATTTTCTCCTTATTTTTAGGCCAGGTTTTAATCTAGTACCAATCTAGTACCATGTATACCACTAATACCAAAATTTTATATTTAGTACGGATCAGTGATCATCAAAGTTTTATTCTAATACTTCTATTGTTTTCAATTTGTCAGTTTCTCTACTCTAAAATAGAATATTACTTCATAAGACCACTCAATTATTGGTCCATCCCCCACAGTGGGTATGAGTCATAAAAGAAGGGCAACAAGAACAAGAACGAGAACTGCAGACTTACCTTAATATATTGGAGAGCTAGCTCGATGGCAACTGCTTTTACCTAATCCGAGTAAATGTTTCTTCCTTGTTTTCCCGCTGCAACACCCTGTGAACATCTCTCTCTTTTACCATCATGAGGATATACCACAGGTGGTATCTGTTAAATACCTTGGAGTGCTTTATCGCACATCGCTTAACTGGCGACCTCAATTCCAATTTATCGCCAGAAAAGGTGTGCGGGCCGTTGGCATATTACGTAGGCTAAGCAACTACCGCATAGGTATGAGAAGAAACACATTGGTAATGATATATCGCATGTACGTTCGTCCCATTTCGGAATTTGGTTGTGTACTTTTCTCTAGAGTTCCAGCTTAAAAGTTGCAGCCTCTAATTCTTCTCGAAAGAAAAGCTTTGCGCTTATGCCTTGGTCTCCTCAAAACTGTTGCTAACAATGTGTTGTATCTCGAATCGAGGGTCCCTCCGCTTTCTCGCAGGATTTGCCTTTCACTGTTCAGACATTCTTAAGAATTTATGAGTCACCATTACGACATTAAGAAACAGCCTTTATTTTCAACCCGAAATCATTTTTGGTGCTAGATGGCCGTGACTTCATACCCCTCAAATTATATTTGTGCAAAATTTACTGGAGGCTCTAAACGTACGTATATGCGACATCATGCCGTGTTGTGATAATTCAGCTCCGGTGGAAATTCAATTGGACGCAATTTTTTCTAATAAAGCCAAATTGCTTCCCCATAATATTTAGGATGGTTTACTACAAGATCACCTGCACAGTATTTCAACGAACGTTATTATTGCTACAGACGCATCGCAATATGATGAGAAGTCCGGGGTTGTTATTTTCAGACCAATTTTAGATTGGATTTATTTCCTTCGACTACCCGAATTCATACCCGTTTTTGTGGCAGTATATCTGGCAGAAGTGCTCGCCTTACGCAAGTTAGATACAGCATTCACATCAGCTGTCTTAATAACAGATTCACTATACATCAATCTGTGTGGCACTTTCTGTTGGTGCTGATAATCAAGTAAGAAAGGCGTTCTGCGCACTAGTACCCGTGCATTTGAGAAAAGTACGATTATTTTGGGTGCCTGGACATAGAGTTTTTTTTTCTAAATGAAATAGCCGATTCTTTAGCTAAGTCGTCAATCAGCAAACTGATTCTACCGCACTGTCCATCATCCACTTAGGTGACTGCTGCTCGATTCCGCCGACGTAGGCTTATGGAAGTTTAAGGTTCAGCACCAACAAACTCTACAGAATATCGCTATTTATTATATACCTGGCGAAGAGACTTTTGCCGCACTCGTAAACAAGAAGTATCTATCACAAGGCTTCGTAGCCGGGTACCAAATCTAAGTTTCTATAAACACAGGTCTGCTCAGGCACCTTCGCAACTGTGCGCGTTCTGTGATGAACTGGAAACAATAGATCATTTCTTTTTGACCTGCAGGCGGTTTAACACATTACGAAAATCCCGTTTAGAAATACCTTTACGTGGTATTGGTATGGACTTGTCTGTGCCTGTCATTTTGTATTTTTGAGCTTTCATTTCTGGTTTCTAAAACGCAACAGTATGCGCGGCCATCCGGAACTATAATGATAAAATTAATAGGTTGACATTTAACCAGTTCTGTTATCCTAACATGTCCACATAATTATATACGTTTAAAATCAGAATATTGCTCTTTTCCAAGAATAAATTCGTTTATTTCAATATTTGTGTGCTTTACATTAGGCACCACACTTTCCTAGGCTATCGGTAATCTTTCTGTTATACATTCATTATTCCAAATCTGAACAGTAATTTTTAAAACCACTCAATTCTTGGCCGATACCCAATAGTGGGTATGCGCCCCTATCAATAGGTGAACAACAACAACAACAACAACAGCAACAACTGCAGCTTCTGGTCGGTGGTTCATGTGGCGTCATTGCTTAACCAGGCGTTCGGCAGCCTTGCGGACCTGGTGAGCCTAGCTACCTGCCTCAAGCTGCGTCCCTCAAACAGATGTCCGGCAGCCATGTCAACCTGACGAGCCCGATTTCCGCTCTGTATCCGGTGCTGCCGTGGGAACCACCAGCCCAGCCTGTACCTCGCCTGAGGTCCTGGTGCCCGAGTGGTGTCACGAGGTGGCCGCGGCTCATACTCGCGATGGGCAGTTAACCTGCACTGAAGTGGCCTCGTGAACTACCGGCCTGCAGTCCCACCTCCTCGCTACGGCACGAGGAACGCCGGTGACGACCGACCTCGCCACAACGGCAACGTTTCAGAACAGCGAGTAGGACAGTTTGTGCGCCAAGGCGCATAGTAGAGTGGTAAATAGGGAGTTTCATAGTGTCTTGTATCCGACTCGTCACAATGATCGCTGTGTACTAAAGCCTGTGTTGTGTGTACAAAATCACCTGATGGCCGTTTGAATTATTTTGGATCCTCGTCCCACATTACACCAACATTGCAAGACGCACATATATAGGCGACGTATATGAAAGTTCGGTTTTATTTAAGGCGTGGACGGCAAAGCTTGTGTAACAGAAACGTGACCCATTGCCGGGAAGATGCCACTGGAAGATTGCAGGCCGTGTGGCTGGTAGAGACAGACGCGCGTACGGTGGCCTTGCGTTATCGATCAAGAGCCCACAGCTTTGGATGAACTGTAACCGCTTCTTGAACAGGTTCGTCGCACCCGGAACGTGCTAGACCTGAGCGCAAGTAGATGCCTTTTCTGACGCTGTAACCCTCGCAACGTTTCTAGGCCTTGCAGATGTTCGTTACGGCAGTAATGAAGAGTTTTCAATAAGGTTTGATGCTTTTTGGAGAACGTGGCCTTCCCTCTTTAAGTCTTCATGTCTCTAACAGTGATGGAAGTCAGTGGTCTCTAATCGTCACTGCTTGTTGCCTGGTGATAGGTGGTGAGCCTGTCCAAGTGATTCGCATTGACCCACAATTCACCGAAGTCACCTGCCTGTTCTTCCCATCGTTCCTCTCAAACGAAGCTCTCGTGCAAGTGTTATCCGCATATGGCAAGGTGCTCACTGTCCCCAGTGATTTGAGGAGGCGGCGACGCGGCGTACTCACTGCAACGCGGTTTGCTCGAATGGAGATGAACGCCGCAAGTTCTGTGCCGAGCTACCTTCGCATATTCGGTCACTGTGCCACGTTCGACTACCATGACCTCTAGCGTGTATGTCGAAGATGCGGCTCAAGTGACCATTTACAAACTCAGTGCACAACACCGTATTGGGTTCGCTTCGCTGTGCATGGTCACGGCGGTGAAGGAATCGACTGTCCGTGCCTACGCTGCGGGGCCGGCCAGTGAGCTCCTTCAACAAGGCTGAATGACGCATCCCGGCTCTCTAATAAGGGCGCGTATAAAGCCACCACAAGGTCCCTTCAGTGTCCCAGAATCTGGCTCTTCTGGGCGTTTTAGGCGTGTAATTGAAAGGTTAACTGAGAGCAGTTGTTGTTGTAACCGTACTTTTGTGTTTTAGGAGCGAAGCTCCTTTTAGCGACCCCCGTTCGTCCCTCGTAGTCGTAGTCGTAGTCGTAGTGTGTAACCAGTCTTACGCATTGACCTCCAAGGTGGTGCCGGTGGGATATTTCTCCTGTGCGTTGTTGAACTACAAAAGAAAATCGCAGCGTGCGCGTTAACTAAAAGCCGAATTCTTCTGTCTCTCATTCCCTATAAGCAGCCATTGGCATGTTACAGTAGGAAACGTTAGTAGAAATAAGTGTTAAAAGCCGACTTCTGCTGTCTCTCATTTCCAGTAGCAGCCATTGTTATCCTCCAAGGTGCCGGGTGAGACTTATTCTGTGCGTGAATAAACATTCAAAAAATTTTCGTTCAAAACGCCATTGATTGATGAAATAAACCAACGAAAAACGCCATATGTTTTTTAAAAGCAAAACAAAAAGAGACGCCAGCTGCCTAACGAAAGAAGCCAGGTATTTTCTAAAGCAATGGTTTCAAAATCAAAACCATATCAATACAGGTTTGTAGTTGCCGTTGCTCGTTGCCGTCAATGTGTGTGCTCGTATGGATAAGGAGGCCGAAAGGCGGGTGCGCAGGGCAGCGGCGGTGCGTGCTCGCAGACAGGACCCTGAAGTGAGAGCACGCGAGGCAGAAGCACGCCGGGAAGCTGCGCGACATCGCCGCCAAGATCCTGCAGCACGGGAACAAGAAGCCGCATCAGCAAGGCAGCGTCGGCAAGATACCACCGTACGTGAACAAGAAGCTTCAGCGGCACGTCAGCGTCGGCAAGATCCTTCTGTACGGGAACGAGAGGCCACATCAGCAAGGCAACGTCGGCAAGATCCTGCTTTACGGGAACAAGAAGTCACATCAGCAAGGCAGCGTCGGCAAGATCCCGCCGTACGTGAACAAGAAGCTGCAGCGGCACGTCAGCGTCGGCAAAATCCTGCTGTACGGGAAGAAGCCACATCAACTAGGCAGCGTCGGCATGATCCCATCGTACGTGAACAAGAATCTGCAGCGTCACGTAAGCGTCGGCAAGATCCTCCCGTACGGGAACGAGAGGCCACATTAGCAAGGCAACGTCGGCAAGACCCTGCTGTACGGGAACAAGAAGCCACATCAACAAGGCATCGTCAGCAAGATCCCACCGTGCGTGAACAAGAATCTGCAGCGATACGTAAGCGTTGGCAAGATCCTTCCGTACGGGAACGAGAGGCTGAGGCAGCACGTCAACGTCGTGAAGCAGATCTTGAAAACGTTCGACAATGGGAAGTGGCGAGGAAGCGCTCATATCGCCAGGCGAATTAACGGAAGAAACGTTTACGGTATTACTTCTAGGAGCTTCGCCCAATCTCATCATCATTCACCTCGTGAATCCGCCGTCAATTTTTTTTATAAAATATGACACTCAAGGTCATCTAACGCTACACAGAAAATGATGGACGTCATAGCGACGCCGTCCTAATAGGCTGGGGTGCTGTTATCTGAAACTAGTAGTAAGCCGCTAAGGAGCAAAAAGGGAGTGAAATGAAAGTAACTGCTGCATTTCGTTTCTGCAACCAACACTTCGTCCATTGAGGGATTAGCTGCAAGACAAGAGTGCCGTGTGCAATCTGAGGGAGGAACTGTTAGACCATGCGGAGCAACGCGTACTCCCGCGGAACTTGCCGGCACAGAGGTGGCCTTGAAGAAATGGTCAGCATGCGCGTAAACAAGTATTTACCTAAAGAAATGAACTGTAACGGTTTGAGTAAGCGTAAATTGTCATGAGAACTGCGGCAACTACATCAGGAGCGAAGTAATATTGTTTATATAGCATAAAGAAAAGCAAATGTGCAAGCCGCCGTCCTCAAAAAAAAGAAAGGTGCTTGCGCTCAAGCTGTATCGATGCGCGGCGTGGTGTTCTCGTCAAGGTAACTCCCTTTGGTGTAATGGTGTGTTGTAGATGTGTTATCGTTATGTGGTTGTGATTGCTGTCTCTTGTGGCGCGATGACTCGTCTCTGCACTGTAGGAAACGTGACGCGGTACTGGAACGAAGTGCTACGCTATCGAAATGCTATGCGCTGACTGAATATTGCCTGAAAGGTGAGTGTAAACAAGACTGCCATCACTCTGAGAAATTTACCTCTGCTGAGATGTAATGATCACCGTTTATATAACACTCACGTTCTTTGCGAAGAAAACCCGCATGGTTAGTGAGCTCGCGCAACACAGCTTTGCGAAAGCTGCGCCGTCTGCTATAAAATTACAAATGGGCATGAGCCATCGAAACATGGTATCCATAGGCTTAGCAACTACAGCTGTTCATAATTTTTTTTTGCTTTTGTGCACCACAAATAAGCTCCATTGATCAGAGATTTCCGCTTTAAAAATCACGAAACTCCACACACTGTAGTTTTTTGCAAGGTAAACAACCTATGTAGGAAGGCGCGCAGTTAACATTGCATGTCTAGCTTGGCTTGACACCGCTAACACACGCAGTCACTCACCACGTCGGTGATTTTACTCGTTTGTTGTGATGCTAGGTATGTTTTAGTTTTAAATCTCTGACTTAGCGGAAGCTTTATTGATAAGTAAGTTGGCTTACACACGTATTACAGTGAAAACGTGAAGCTAAAAACTTGAGAACAGGCTTCTTGAGCTTCGTAACACGTTTTGAATTTTTCCGTTGCATTATGATGTGTTTTATTAAAAGCAGTTTTAGTTAAATTTTTACGTGATTGGACGTACCCACAAGTGCACGAACAGTTCTCTCTAAAACAATGCACGTTTCTGCAATTACTTTTTTATGGAAATTGTATCATAAAAGCGTTGCACCTTCCAAGGAAAGTAAATATCTTGCAGCTACGAACACGCTGTCTGCAGCTGTCATTGGGCTCAAATTTGGGTGCACGTTAAAGAACCACAGGTGGTCAAAATTTCCGTATCCCTCCACTACGGCGTCTCTCATAATCATATGTTGGTTTTCGGACGTTAAACCCCACATACCAATCACTCAAAGCTGTCAATGGGGTGGTTGCACTTCATGGACAGCATCCATTCCAATGAAACGTTGTTTCTTTTATTGTCTTTCCCAGAGTGTATATTTTGTACTAATAAAAAGTGCTTAATCGATATGTGCACGCGATGTTGCAGAATTGACACGAGTCGCCGAGTAAACTTGTCTGTTTCTTTAAAAATTCTTACTTTTTCGTCATTAAATAGACATCTTCGCTAGACAACATTATCAACCTTTCTCTGTACTCTATGAAGCAAGCAAGCTTGGCACAGCGACGGCAGCATATACGGGAAAATTTATATATACATACGTTTTTCAAGCATACAAATGCGCCCGAATCACGCACCCAGAAATACCTATTCAAAGAATTTCACATTTTCACGAATATGATCACCAAATATAGTTGCTTGCCAAGCACTGAAGGCTTAAGACCAATAAAGAATCTTTTATAGTTTGAGAAACATGGTAGAACGCGCAGCGCCCAGACGGTGCCTACATATGGCCCTGGTGATTTTCGCTCTGATAAGAACAGGGTGTGGTATAGTGGTTAGCGTACGTGACTGCTGATACGATTTTCACCAGTTCGAATCCTGTATGTTGGTCGTAAATTTTCTGTAGTTTTCTTCTGAATATTCTTTTTTTGTATTGAGCGTATATGTCGTCAAATGCATTCACAAACCTCCAAGTTCTCTGTAATTCAGCTGAAATGGTATTAAAAGTTGCGTTTTTATTAGAAGGATGCACTAATGGGAATAACAGTTTGTCCCTATGCACTCTGTTCCTCCCATACAGGGGAAACTTTTACTCCTTGACATTTCGTCCCTCAAACTTTAAAAGGACTAAACAGTTCTTTTCCTGACGGATATTCCCGCAAGGACGAACCGTTCATTCTTTGGGGAGTGATGATTTTGGCAATGCCATTACCCCCACCCCGAACGAATGAACCACGGACACATTTTCGTTCTTTGCGGCTTAGTGTGTAGTGCACGCATCAAACTCTACAATTAGATATCACTTAGAACGCCGCCTAACGCTTCACATATAATTACAGACGCCATAGCGACGCTATTCAAATACGGTGCAGTTACAATTACTCATTAGTTAGGTGATAGAGAAAAATTGCCATGGCATATCTTTAAAAAAAATCAATGATTGCAATGGTGTCCAGGAGAGCAACGGTTTGTTTTTTCTGAACGATCCAGGAAAGAAGCAACGTTGTAATGGCATCGTTTCGAAAATGGGTTTTTGGAACCGATCAATGAAAACGTGAATCCGCAAAATGCTCACGGCAACGTTCTCTCCATGAATACGGCGTCTAGTTTTCCTTTTTTAAATTCCCAACGTTCTTCTCGTATATTTTAGGCCTTGAGCCTGGGAAACGACATACGAAAGAGCCAAACACCTTCAACAGGCCACTATAAAAAATATGTGGTCAGCTAACACAATTTACTCAAAAAGTACTTAAAGACGAATATAATTTTAAGGCACTTATGTGTGAAACGCGTTAGTTATATTTCTGGTTGATTTGTAAAGTTTGCTGCTCTTCAGACCGCTATTTTATTAAGAAGAAGGGAAGAGCATTCGCACCCGCAGCAGGCTAGTTTTCATGGCAGTGGCTTCCAGGACACCAACGGCTTCCGGTGGCTTCAACGGCACGCGCTCAATGCGCCATCTAGCTCCAGTTCCCGTTATTGCCATTCCATGCACTAGCCACACAGCCGCAAGGCACGTGCCAGCCCAACTGCCGCACCCATGCAGAGAGTGAAAGAGCGTCGCCAATTGGCTTATTTTTCCCTCGCTTGCATGCCGCAGGGGTCCCGGCACGTGCGTTGCGGCTGTGCGGGCAGCGCGTGGAACGACCCTTAGTAGATATCGGGGGGGGGACGGCACACAGCTGTTGTTTACCCTGTGCACCACTCTCAGTCAGACGCTGTCGCTAGGGCTGGTTCACCACTGACACCGGCAACGAAACCGACTACCGATTCGGGGGACATGTAGAAGGTCGCGGATGTTCTGTTGGCCTCACCCCTTGAAATTCCTTCGAACGAAGCACACAACAAAAGCTCCGTTGTCGATGCGACGCTATGCGCATCGGCCTTTCCACTGGTGCAGGAACCACGCGCCTTGGAAGACTCGTGCAAGAGCACCCACGTGCCATGAAGGGGCTCGGCCCCCGCGCTCTAAAGTGGCAATAAATGTTGCTACCACCCCACCGCCTCGAGAGACTCAGAACGGCGTCCTGCAAACGGCGTCAGAGTTCCTTCTCTTACGCCACATGATGTTCAATGTACAAACGAGGCCAGTCCTCAGGCTGCTGTTGTTGTAGTTGATCAAAAAACAGTCCAGAAAATACCACATTCTCCCCCGTTCTACCCAAGGAGTTTTTTTGGGAAAATTGTTGAAGAGGAAGTTCCCAGAATGCTTTGCCTGCAGTAGTGAAGCCAGGTTTTGCTTTTGAAAGATCTCAGAAACATGTTATTTTTTGGTGGTGCCCACACTCTTAAACAATGTACTGACGTTCTCTTCATTTAGGCAGAAACGGCGGTGTTCCCAATGTTCATTTTGAAATAGAGAAACGTCGCTGTTTTTGCCTCGGAGAAACATGTTTCTCCCTACGAAAATCAAGATGGCTGCCCTCAGGTTAGCAAAGAGAGTAGGCTTAGCAAATGCATTAATTCTCGGCTGATAAGAAGTACACGGCACTGACAGTTACAGAAAACGGTCCCACTGAGCTAGATATAGAACGAAATGATTATAAAAACAAGCAGATGAGCTAGTGGTGATGAAAGACACCATCAGGACACCACTGATGGCCAGTGAGAAGACTTTCACTTTGAAAGACACGAATACTGCAGAGTCCTCACCCGAAGAATGCATGCGAGGCTTGGCGTATTTATTTCTCGCAGATTCACATAATGTAGTGATGTTTACGGGGCTGCAGGTCACGAGTTGTGCCTCCAAACTATAGACTCGATAGCAGCGGAACAATGAAGAAATGTACTATATAAAGAGAGGCCACTGGGGCCTTTTCGGGCCAGCAAGAAAGTGTCTGACCAACCGCTAGATGGCGTGCTTATTCTCGCTTTTACTCATTTGTTAAAGCATGTAATAGCCTCTTCAGGAGGACAATGATTACCAAAGTTTGACGTTAATTTGCTGTAAAGACGAAATTTTATTAACTTGCGCACTTTGCCATATCCGCTCTACATCATGTACCGCTTAGGACATATAATGCCTTATAACAGAAAACAGCAATGTATGACTAGAAAGTGCTGTCTTTCTGCATTTGGTTCGCACAAAGAGGCACAATAATATAGTTTAGATGTACTGTACGAGTATTCCCTCTTCGGACGCATGAGCGTGTAGCCTAGTGGTAAGGGCACTGGCCCTCAAAGCATGAGGTTAGATGTTCAAATCCCAACGCCAGAAAGAAAAAAAATTACTTTATTTATGGAGACTTTACCGGGTCTGACCAACCACTCATGGTGCTGAAAGCAGCGCAGTAGTTGAGCCGCAAAGCCCTACGGGAGTGTCCGCTCTTTATGTATGTTTCTCTATAGCGAAACCATTCCGACTCAGTAGTGCAGTTTTGATAGGTAAATGTTCAACGTTATATAAGTTATTATATTGTTGTTATTTGTTATTACTTGTTATTTAAGTAAAGTGCCAATATGATTGTGCTTTGACAAATGTGTTTATGTTTTCTTTTTATGTGTTGTTTCGTTAATTTTTTTTATTAGTTTTTCCTTTCTATTGACTGTACTTAATCACTGCCTTAGATTGTCCACCTGCTAAAATCCCTCTGGGATTGACAGTATGTATAAATGAATAAATAATAAAGTAGCTGGAGGTGTGAGTGCGTCATAGCAGTGAAGTAGGCGGTAGCTGGCGCCACCTGGAGGGACTGAACGGTACTAAAGAAAAAAAGAGAAGTTGCCCGCGGCGACGTGCGTTATCATACCCACCAGCACAGCTCCCTGTGCATATAGTTGGTGACGCAACCCAATCATAGACTACTCACTGACACCGCACGTCTAATACTTGCTGATGCAACGCATATTAGCTACATATGCCCACAAGAACACGTAATACACATATAGAGTGAGCTAAATGAACAAGATTACGACCAACAGTTCTCCACAGCGGCACACACACAGACGTGATTACTCACACTACAGTGTACTAGAAAAGGGCAGTGGAGTGAACGAGGCGGCCGCGCCGCATCTCGATGGATTCACCGGCGGGTAACAGTAGCGGCGACGCTGGAGTCGCATGGTACTGAAGATCTCAGAAGCGTCTGCAATGGGAGCGCGCGCGCCCGACCCTGCGAAAGCGTGTAATTGCCCGTTTTTAGTGCGTTTATTAAGTTTCTGAGCCATTATCAGCGGAAGCACCTGCTACGCACCATAGTACACGAGTAAATATGCACGCACAGCGAATCGATACATTCCCTGTTTCAAAAAACTGTCGACCCACAAAAAAAAATGTCAATGGGAATTCGCACGGATCCGCCTAGCTTCTTACTCAATCAGCGCTTTGAGCTGCGTTACATCATAGGTGGATACTGGCGAACTACAAAAAGAGGGGAATTATCAAAACCATGATTAACTTATACACTCGTTTTGAGGGCAGTCTCTACGATATCCAGCGGATAATGTCCTTCATATGAGCCAAGATACGCTCGATTGTTCACAAGAAAGCCGAGTATAAGTAACGTTGTCACAACATTAATCAGTGACGACTCAGCTTTATAATGCCAGTTTTGCAGAAGGTAATATTTATTGCTTTCCAAAAGGCTTATTACATGTTATACTGATTAAAACAACACACAAACATATCAAAAAGTGCCAACATTACATATAGCTTGTCTGTTAATCTGCATAAGCTCATTGCAACCTGTTCTCATTTTGTATCGACAGCCTAAATTGTGCTGCCTTGCAAATATTTTATTGGCGTTACGCCATTGCAAGCGAGCAAATTTATGACGATGTTTCGTATTGTCACAGGGTCGTGACGTGGCCGAAGACAGGAGACTTTGCGTTGGAATTTAACTGTTTATTTGGGCGACCCTGCGCCCGGTAAACAGAAAGTCCGATTACAGTAGCAGTCTTGGACTGATAGCGGCGAACGGAGCGTCGGCCGTCGATCAACTACTGACAAGCGGCGAAGTGCGTCGGCATTTATACTCTTGCCATCGAATGTTCTAGCGGTATTGCTGGTGGTGGCATAGGTTCCAGAATTATCTGTACAGTTCACAGAGTGGGCGTGATCTTATCGAAATGATCTACTAAAGTCCGGAAGCTTCTCGAAAACTGCACGCGTGTTTTGTGCTGAGAATTATGTAGTGTTTTGGGGCGACAAAAAAACTTGAGAAATGGAACGTGGCAGTATTATAAGCGTGGTTTTATTATTATGTTTTAAAAGTGTAGGCAGGCAGTGGTGTATATTGTTTCGAGAAATTTACCATCCTTGTATATGTGCATATATATATATATATATATATATATATATATATATATATATATATATATATATATATATATATATATATATATATATATATATATATATATATTCTTGCAATGCCCTTAGCACAGCTACTATATTTAGGCGGTGCATTTCTCGTCCGGCTACGTTAGACTTAAACTAGTTATGAGACCTCATACTGTCGAAAAGGTGAAATCCACAGTGCGCATTTGTAGAGACACGTTATAATCAGCTTTGCCAACTCTAAACTATTGGTGCAAGGCTACCCATGGCAGATTCTTTTTTCAGGGGATGGGGTGTGCAGCAGAAAGCCTACCTTTGGCACTTGGTGGTCACTGTGAATGCGTGTATATACTTCAGTACACCCTGAAAAGTTAAATTACAAATACATTTCGTGGTGTAGGGGGTTCAGATTCTCTTCGTCCATCCTATTTACTTATGGCTTCTGGTTCTTCGTGCGTATGACACAGCATTTGTTTTTTCATCTCACAGCTTTCTGAGCATTGCTGACTTCCAATAAATCGACTTGGTTATTCTGAATATTGTAGACGCCCAACCAAAGAAGAAAGAGTTGAGAGAAAAGAAATCAGTATAAGACACACCTTTTCTGAATTAATTTTGATCTCTCACAAAAGCTTCTATGGAGCTCAAATTCAGTAGATTGGAGTGTCATACTTCAAGGGCGATGGCATCATGTGCTAGACATGATTGATGGGCAGATACGAAGAAGTCTATATCAAGAAAGCTCGACAGAGGAGCCGAAGCGCTTAGCAGTTTCTGCACGCGGCGCGCAGCTCTTTCAGTACTATTCGTTTACAGCGCTGCCGCTACGGGCAACGCGGAAGGGATCAGGCGGCGAGGCGCGGTCACGTCACCCAACACTTCTAGTACCCTCTACGTTTTTTTTTGCTTTATTGCCTGTTTATAGGTGCGTACATCAAACCACAAGCAGAACAAAAAAAGCAGTAACAGTCCGACAGAAATTAAAATTCCCTAAGTGCTGCCAAGGGCTCCACCCTCGACAACCACTCAGGTAAAATCTCCTGAGTTTTCCGCAGTTCAACATACTTGGCCATACATTTACGGAAATACATTCGTGCAGGTCGTGCATCCTGATCGCGATAGAAACCCACCATACGGGCCCGCCATAAACAGTTAAGTCCACATAGCATAATCAAATCAAAAGGCATTCCCTCTTTGTCCACTACTGGCAGAAGTCTTATACCATATGAAGTTAAAGGTAATTCTTTCTGTCGAGTCCTTTGAAGTACATTCCAAAAATATACTCCCTCCCAACAATGTAAGAAAGCATGGTCAATAGTTTCCGCTTTTTTTACAGATAAAGCAATTTGTCCCCCAAGGTAAGTAAAAACCACGGTCTGGTTGAAATGTCCTGACTGATAATGTACCTGTGTGCAGCTTGAAAAAGAAAGACTTCGCGGCAGGAGCCACTTGCATACTCTTCACTCGTTTAAGCACGTCTTCCCTTCACCTCCAGCGTACATGGCACGGTACAGCGGTTCAGGCAAAAACAACATCGCATACATCTTTGTACAACTTATTTCGAGTCACTGAAAACAAGTATTCATTAGAAAATCTAACAGATAAAACTCATACACTTAGCATAACCTCTTTAAAATACCCGCACACAGCACCGGTCATGTCATTCGTGCTAACCACATATCCAGGTAAAGCCCGCATCAGTCTCATTTGGCACACTGTACGTAAGAAATGGTCCCTTGTGTAGCGAAAAAAAAGAACCTATGTACAACTTGGCGTATCAAAAGATGTGTTAAACCAAGCCCTCCGTGTTTCACTTTTCGAAACAGATTAGTTCGACTGCATCTCTCCCAGTTCGAAGCCCACACGAACACTGCGAAGATGCGATGGAACTTCTGTATGTTTTCCCTTGAACAATGCAATACTTGCATCGCATACCAAAGTTTTGAGGCAAACAAAAGATTACAGACAGTCGCCCTACCGAACACTGACAGATGATTACCGTTGCATCTATTAGCTTTCGTCCGGATTTCTTTTGCTTGTTCTTGCCAGTAGTTCTCATTATCTTTATAAAATTCCAGTGGCACCCCTAGGTACTTGACCGGTGTGGTCACCCATTTAACATTGGCAAAATAGTCTGGTTTTGACAACCACTCTCCACGCCAGAAACCCAGACACTTTCCCCAGTTTACTAGACTGCCAGTTGCATTGCCGAACCTTTTAACAACACTAATGGTAGTGGTAACACTATCTTGATCGATACAACCAACAGCCACATCGTCGGCATATGCCAAAATTTTAACTTCTGATTCTTGTAACTTAAAGCCACGAATGCAACTGATTTGAGTTATTGCTAAGCATAACGATTTTATGTATAAACTGAAAAGTAGGGGACTCAGTGGACCGCCCTGACGAACAAAACGTTTTATGTTAATTGTATCTCCTAGCGTCTTATTGATTACCAGTCGGGTTGTGCAGTTCCGGTATGCCATAGATACTCCATCTCTGATTACAAAACCAACGTTGACATGGACAGAATGGCAAGCAGAAGGTTGTGGGAAACACAATCAAAAGCTTTTTCGAGATCAATCTGTAGAATAGCTACCCCTACTTGATTGGCATCGCTACACTCGAGCATGCAGCACTTCTTGTGTATATTGGTCACAATGGAGCGTCCCATAATCCCGCATGTTTGGTGAGGCCCTACCGATTCTTTGATTACCCCTTGAAGTCGCCGTGTAAGTACTTTCATTAAAATTTTGTAATCACAATCACTTAGTGATATCGGTCTTTAGGAAGAAACGAATTTGAACTTCTCCGAGTGTTCTGTCTTAGGTATCAAAACTGTATGTGCTTCACTAAAGGACCTGGGGAGGCCATTAAGTTTATAATCTTGATTGAAGACATCTGCAAGTACTTGGGATAATTCGTTTTTGAACTCCTTATAAAACGAAGCACAAAGCCCGTCCGGCCCCGGAGATTTACCAGGATTCATTTTATCTATAGCCCTTTCTACTTCCGTTGGCGTTATAGATAGCTCTAAAGCTGACTTGGTGTTATCTGACAACTTCGGCATTCTGCTAAAGAACTCCTGCTTAAATGCCTCTGAATCAATGGGGCTGGCAGCGAAGAGTCCTTCGTAGTGTTTGCCAAACGCTCGTCCTATGCTCTCAATGTCGAAACTTCGATACCGTTGACTTCAAAGGCATCTATATGATTTCGTCTGGCATGACTCTTCTCTAATCCAAGCACTCGCTTCGTCGGGCGATCATCCACAGTCATTGATGTTGCTCTGGCTCGCACTAGCGCTCCGCGATAGCGTTCCTCCCCATATATCTCTATCCTCTTTTTGATACTCCGCAAATCGTCACCATATACTCCAGGTTTTTCACATTCAAGAGCTGTTAGCTTCTCAAGTGTTCGTCTAAGCTCTTTCTCATTCTTCTTAGATTCAAAAGATAAAACGCTAGGTCTCTCTATTGCTTTTATTTTGATTCGATGCTTGAATAGCTCCCATTCTTCTCCTATTTTGTCCCTACACACTATGTTAATATTACTTATTTCGTCAATAACTGATGCGCTAAACGACCCATTTCTTAGGAGGTTAGAGTTAATTTTCCACTGCTCCCAATAAAAGGCGTTCCTTTCTTTTTTGACCCGATATTGCATTTTAGAAGACAGTGATCGGAAAAGGAAACAGGGACAACATTATAACTGCTACACTGGGCTATCGCATCTGCACTAAGGTAAAGTCGACCCAATTAAGCATTACTTCTGCCTTGAAAGTGGGTATACTTCACATTTCTGGAGCTATGCAAACACTCCGCTACATCTACTAATTCTTGTTCCATAATCACCTGTGCCAGGACATCACTGCTTGTGTCTTTAACGTTGCGCCTGCTTGATCTATCACTTTCATTCAAGACACAGTTGAAATCACCCACCGATAAGAGTTTCCTACCAGTACACATATGTTGTCGTAAACTGAAAAAAAAACGATCTTTCCTGGCCAATAGCTGGAGCATAAACACATATAATGCGCCATTCAGTGTCACAGTAAACAATATCATACCATACTACTCGGCCTGAAGAGCAAGAAAAGACATTTTCTATGACTAATCCTGCAGTTTTCTAGTAAAAAGAACACATCCCCTGATGTGCCTAAGGCCTGGCTCACAGTGGCAAAATACCTTGATGTAAACTTAAGCACCATGCTCCCAGTCTCCTCCTCGCCTTCAACTTTCGTCTCCTGCACTGCAAGCACATCCAGACTTTCTTTCAATAACCACCGACAGACTTGGCTTTGCTTCTTCTTTGAAGCCAAGCCTCTAACATTCAGCGTGGCGAAGCTAAATGATACTTGAGGCGCCATTTCATCCATGTGGAGGAGTTAGGCCCGGAGCTTACCTTGCACCACTAGCGCTACGTTAGATGCCTCCAGGACCGGCCCGCTGCCCGGTTTCACTGCACAGTAGATTTGAATTGTTCACAGCTTTCTTGTCCGTGGTGCCACCAGCTCTTGCTCTCATGCTGGTGCGTCTGCCAGTCGGCGTCTTTGCTGGTGGTTCTTCCACGCTACTTGCACTGTTCTTGTCTCCCGTCTTCACAGGTTCTTCCAATGGTCTTTTAATGGCTGGAACGGAACCACTAGGCCAAGAGACGCAGCTGGCGTTGTTTGTGTTTCCGTCTATCTTCATGTCGAAACCAACGCTACAAGAGGCACCACCGATTACTTGGCCTTGTTCCGACGCATGGGCAGACGCTCCGGCTACTTCACAGCCTGCGTCCGTCGCGGCATTGTCAGCTGTCTCGGTCAGTACAGCTGCAGAACCTGGTCGAGTGTCCACAGGTGCCGGTGTAGATTCGTCTACTGATGTTGCAGATGTGCAGTTGAAATTTTCTGCGACTTGATCTCCGCAACCTTCAGCCGCGTCCTCTGCCTCTGTCGCGTCCATAATGTGTTCTGAGGCATCTTCGGCCTCTGCTGACGCGGTCACTGCGGCGTACGAACGGACGCATTCCGCGTCCCCGTGCCCAAAACACCGGCCGCGAGAGCACCGTGGCACCTTACACTCGCGACGCACATGTCCTGTTCCGCTGCAACGTAGGCATTGCGTAGGCCGACCTGGGGCTACCACTAAGGCTAAATCACCGGCGACTCGTATCTGATGAGGCAGGTCCTCGACTTTCATGCCACTTTTCAGCTTAATGAAAATAGTGCGGGTCATCGAATTCTTCTCATTTACTCCTTCCACACGCCAGCGTTCCCGGGTCACTTCTGTAACTTTCCCGAACGCTGCCAACGCCGTGCGGACATCTTCATCCGAAACGCCGTGTAACAGCCAGTGAAGCCGCAGCCTCACCTTCTGCATCTGAGGGTCGGTAACGAGGCAGCGACGTCCTTTGACCTGGAGTTCTTTCAGTTCAGTCAACCCCTTCGTCGCCTCCTGGCTGTTAAAGGTGACGGCCCACACATGGTTGATCTGGTAGGCGCCCATTGCAATTACGTCGGGAAACAGTCGTTCCTTGGCCAGGGCATCCCGGAAATCTTCGGCCTTGAAAGGCCTCACTCGAATATCACCGTGCAAAAACACTGTGTTCAAAACAACACGTCCTGTTGGCAGATTCGGCAAGATGATCTCAAAATCCTTGTCACTTTCATCTGTTCTCCTGTTTCCGCGGCCACCAAGGACCGCCTTTGCCGCACAGCGGGAGCCCATAATTCCTGCGTCCGACGCGTGCGAGTGCCGGCGAAAGAATCCTAGTAGCCTCCACTGACATCCTAATACGAAAGCGGACAAGCTTATATAGCAATGATTTTCTACTGACCATAGTGGCACAAGTTACAAGTGAGGTTTAGTCAAATTTATTTAAACTTTGTGGCCACACCACAACATACTCACACGTATTTATGTTGTATTTGATTCTTAGACAATCCGAAGTTTATCAACGTTTGCACAATGAGGGATGGAATAATTAATAGTGCTTATCAAGTTGTCGCGAAAACGATTACGCCAAGCAATGCATAGAATGCCAATGGCATTCCGAACGGTGCACCATCTCTCAACTACTGCCACATTTATTTTTTTTTCTTGAAGCTACCGAGATGGCAAACGCTTGCCGCGTGCTTGCCATTTCGGAGGTCGCGTCTTTTTTAAATTCTTCCACAGGTTTCTCGGAGAGGGCGCAGCATGCAGGCCACACTTGGTCTCCGTCGTGGTAGGTGTTTTGTGGTCACGTCGACCTCATTTAGTTGTTTCGTGTTAACGTTTGCATATATTGTTTTTACGTGCTGACCACAAGAGTGACCGATAGCCATGGATACAGTACACCTCTAGCCCTTCAATGACATTGTTTTTGATACGCTAACGGCCGTCTTAGCAGTGTATACGTACGTTACAACGCGGGTCGTGCGAGAGAAATAAGAGATGACATCGCACCCGGCGGTATTCTTTCGTGAGCGATGACAGTGGCTGTTGGCATCGCGGCAGCTCGATTACTTGAGTGGAGGAACTAGCGCTGCAGTGCGCAAATTTACTGTAACGTTATATCACGCTGTGCCTACATACTTCTCTGCTTCAGATGCGTCTCGCGATTCGACTCACGTGCCAACTTGCAGTCATTGTGCGTGTCACAATAGACCTCTACAGGGGTATGTCAATGTGTGACGTCACCGGCGCACGTGCAAAGCAGTGTTTGGCAAAACAATCCCGCCAGCGACTGCGTTGGGTGCAGTCGCTCAGTGCTTGGGGCAAGTTTTTTTTTCTTTTTAAAAACTTAATCTTCATCTCACAGTGACAAGACTACCTTGGTATATGTCAGAGAACATCCAGGTGAATGGTAAAGTGCATGAAAAAATATTTGCCACGCGGGCTAGCTGTTTATCAAGGAGAAGTGAACACACGTAGCGACCTGTGCAAGGAACAGGAGCATCGTCTACGACAATGCGCAGTGTTGACTGTTGCGTGTATTGTGCGTTGAAAGGCATCGGCAATATAGGTTCAGCTTTACGGATGGTGAAACAGGGAATATTGTGCGTGGTGTGTGATGCTAGAATACCATGGTGCGCCCTGTTTGCGAAAACACTGGTATTTGTTGTGAGCCGGTTGTAGTAACCGAATGTCGATGAAACCTTACGATCTGACATTTTAGTCAAAATAAAAATGCATTTGACGAAGTCATCTGTGTGTGGATAAATCGTCGTATGCACGGCGTGGAAAAAAATATTAAAAGTGCATGATTTTCCGTTGAAATATGGGACTACCCATGAGCATGTTGAAGCGTTACCGAATCTGCATATACGCTTCACCATGGCTATAACTCGTATTATCAGATAATTGATACGTGTTAATAAAAACAGTGGAGATTTTTGTTTCTTATCTACTTCGTACATTTATGGCTCGATCCTTATGAAGAGCCAATGCGCATTAATGGTTTGTGTACCAGGCCTAAAGAAGCAATGTTGGTACGAAAACACGTTATAAGTGTCAAATGCAGCAAAGTCACTGTGTCAAGTATTAATATAGATTATTAAGTTGCTCGGTTTTACATCAATTACATCAATTAGGTTTTCACAAGGTTATTGAGAAACGCAGCGGCAGAATATTACTTTAATTTTCACGAGTATATATCAACCGAAGCCTAACGCACGACAAGAAGTGTTTTTTTTTTCAATTCATCACCGATCAGAATTTGCGGCAATGATTGAGAATTGTATCGGTGAGGTCGCGCGCAGCAGCTCAAAACCATGCTGCCGCCAATGCTCTACCTCGTTTAAAACTGCATTGCAAATGTCACAATAGAAGTAGGTTTAAATCCATGCTGTGCAAATATTTCCTTAAGTGCCAATTATTGTGTACATTCAAAGCTGTCGCTTTTGTAATAGATCAGAATTTTTTTATGGCAGCCATCCAAGTGGGTGAAGCCCACTCCGGGCCAGTCGCGTCTCTCAGTACTCTAAATAAAGTTTTTCTATCCCTCCATCTATCACGAGCAAATTTCCACACTATTACCAGTCACCATTCCTCGACCCCTCTTTCAGAAGCTGGGGCTTTAGAACATGGCAATGTAGAAACTTCTGTCGAATAAATGCAAGCACGTAGCTCTGCTATGCAGAAAGGTGCCACCGGCAGAACTTTCTTGCCAACCAGCACCTGCTCCGAAAGAGGGTATGGTGGGCGGGGTGCCCGCAGTGACGTCACATTGTTTACGAACAGGGAGAGGTCTATTGGGTTGTTAACACTGTGGCTATGGTGGTTACTATTACTCTGGATTTGAAATACTGTTTTTACAAAAGTGAGTGAGTGTTAGTACTGACCTGCTGTGCCCAGCTGTAACTAGAAGTGCATTTTGTGTTGAGTTTCTCACGACAAAAGAGAATCATGGACGAGAAAGGCGTACTGCACGCCTGCATAATTCCGCCCTGCCTCTCAGTGATGGCATGGGTGATTCAAAACGCATACGACGGAGAATTCTGTTCAAGTGACCAGAGCTATCGGTTTACTTTTCACAAAAGCGTAGTTATGATGATGTTTAAAACGTTTCTGATCGTTATAACCGAGTCTGGTAAATAACCGCTCGGTGAAACTTCGCAGCCTGTTTCCCTTTGTGCTTTCACCTGACGTCGTAGCACAGTCTTATTGGGTGTCGTGTGACTATGCTGGGGAACGGAAGCTCGACTTCCGGCCACGGCGGCCGTATTTGAATGAAGGAAAATGCAAAAAAACACCCATATGGCGGTAGCGGCACGTATAACTCCATGAATCGTATGTGATCGTGCTTTCACGCATAGGTTGTCGGTAGTATCAGGTTTCCTAGGGTGTTGAAAAATTGTGTTATGCTTTTTTTCACCTCATTGAATTCATGAGTTCTATTGGTGCCGTGCCAAACTAAACCTTTGTATGCTAACCGAGCATGTCGACCCCGAAAAATGTATTATTTTTCTACAGGCTAAAGTAATCAATAAAGCAAGACAGCTTGGGAAGCAGCGCTCCTTGAATTCGTGACACATTGGTAGTAGGAAACAACACAAGACACACACGGAGTTGTGCGGAGCATCGTGCGAGTGCCTGGCAATAAAAAAAAGAGAGGGCTTTATTCTACACCAATAAAACAAAAAAGAGGTGACAGCTGCATTGCTTGCATCAATCTTAGGTAAATGTAATCACTCGCAATTGGCTGCGGCCAGCTAGGCTCGGCGTGCGCATGCACGTGTGCAAGACCTCCGTGATTGAGGAGAAACTTGAACACTGAAAGATAAAAGTTGCTCCTGTGTTTCTTGCCGCAAGAGGGCGTGATGGGTAAAGCACTCGAAAGGGGGAATTCACTGCACCGAAGGAGAAATGGAGCCCGTTTCTGCATTCTCGCTCCTCTTTTTTTTAGAATGCACGTAGATATCAAGTAGCTTTGACAAATCATTCTAACGGCTACGTTAATCATAAATTAAAGGACAGTTGTTTCCGAAGAAATAATTCCCAGAGGCTTGTATCAGTGGCCTAATATACAATGAAATTTGCACGTAGTTCAAGGCTTACTTAAAGCAACTAGAAACGAAAGCACGCACTTTGAGCACTATTCATCCTAAAAGTTTGCGACAATAAACTCGTAGCCATTGAGCATGCGAGGAAAACGCTCCTTCTCAGTCACCAAACGTCAACAGCTCATCATGCTTCTAGTACAGTGGCTGCCCCAGAAGATACCTTACGATTAGCACCGCTGCACTTGCGGGCAAGAATTTCCCCTCCAGCAATTTTTTATCCCTTCTCACTTCTATTTACCACTTTGGTGCCACTACTACTTGCTGCTACCAGTTTGGCGCCGCTTCTTAAACGTAAGAAATCACCCCCACAGAGGACGTGTGCACTGGCCTTCCGACACGCGGACAGTGCTGTCAGCATCAATGATGAGGACACAAGTTTGTCGGTGGCTCAGTTCCTGCCTCCAGAAGACACGTCTTCGAAAGGAAGCTTCAGCGTAGGACTTGATGGTAACATCGAACTGTCTAGCCTTGGTGAATTCCACATCGAATTGGAAACTCCACGTGAGACCAAGCGAGGGCACTCTTCACCTTTTTTCTCCATTGAACGCAGTGTTGGCAGTGCTAAATCCTAATGCCATGAAAAACCTCATCCTCTTTCGAAGGGTCCAAGAGTACGTCATAACGTGATTGAAGAAGTGCCCGCGGGACACTATCTAGGACACCATCTAAAATTATGCGCCCAGGTAATATATTCAAAGCATTTCTTAGCGAACTTCGGCGACTTTGAGCGTATCTATCTATCTATCTATCTATCTATCTATCTATCTATCTATCTATCTATCTATCTATCTATCTATCTATCTATCTATCTGGCCTCGTACTTATAAGTGCTCTCGTAGTCACCCCGTTAACTTCAGATAAACAAATTTCGCACTCGATGGTAAGTCAGATTGACGAATACGACCGGATTGTAATTAGGTTCACCATCATCATCAGTTGGATTATGCCTGCCCCTACGCCTTTGCCTTTCCGATGATCCGCTGATGAACGTGGTCTTGTGTTTTCTGTTGCCTTGTTATACCTGTGAACGTTTGGATGTGACGCAGCTTTTTGGATAGCCTGTGTAACGCTGTCCCTTCATACTCCCCACGCTTGCCTGCCCGCATGTGTTTGAATGTGCCAAGTAGGTCGTGCATTCTCTCACAGTGCGCGCGCATTGACAACACTTTCTCCTTAGGCTGTCTGCGCTCACCGCGTGTCATCTTTCTCGCTCCACCCTCTCCACCCCTCGCAACGTTGGGGGAGTCGCTGTTTACGCTCTGAGTCGGCGTGCGCTACGGGCTTCTGACGTCGACCTGGAAGATCGATCCGGAACCTCTAGAAAACGCTTCTCATAAGAGTGCACTGCCGTGTGCGTCAGCGACATCACGATTCTCGCGCTGTACCTCGCTGCAAACTTGTTGAAAGAACAGTGACAGTGCTGTCTGGAGGAGACGCTGACTCATTTCGGTGAGGCGTGTCCACGCATGTCTCTCATAGTCACGGCATACTTCAACGCTGATATCATCGGGGGAAGAGCAAAATGCCTCGTCGACTTTATGCTTGGCGTGCACTCACTGAACCGCGTGTCGGCAGAGCATAAACTAACCACCACAATGAGGGAGACGTGCATCCGTGTGGTCTTTACCGACTTTGACGGCGAATGTCTGCATGAACCTCTAAGCGTGCCCTTGACGTTAATAAGCTTGGTGGCTCATTTTAAAGGGCATGTTTTTCTAGATTCCTACATCGGAGCACGCGTGCAGATTGTACTGTCCAATCACGTGTTACACACAAACGCCCACCCACGCAAACGTCCACTATTTAGGCTTGGTCAATGAGTTGCAATGTGGCATTCACTTGGCTCTTCCTTGTGTGTGTGCTGCTGGGCAAGTGGTCTCAAGCTCACTGCAGCATAGATTATAAGGGCCGCCATAACAATGCCCAAAAGATTCCGCCGAACTGCTCGCTAAATTAGCGGGGTGAAAAGTGGCTGCCGGGACTGTCTCTTCAAAGGATGATGTTGCGTCCTCAGAAACCGCTGTGCTCATCTGAAGGAAGTCTACGGCAACTGTTGGTGCGGTGTCTCGCTTTTCGGCTAGCAGGGACGATACATAGTCAGCGTGAGGTCGGCAGCCTTTCGGCGGCTTATTTGACGAAGAAATAACGGCGCTCTCTCTTCGGCCCAGGCACTACTCACAAAAACCTTGTGGTTTTGGCTTCGTGCGTAAGTACTTCCAAGACACAGCTGCTGTTTATCTGCTTCTTGGCGGTTGATGACATTTGATGACGGTTGATGACATGTGATCCACTTCATTGTTATACTTCTAGTTATTTCACTCTCACTGTTCGGCTCCATGGTTTCTACCTGTCTTAGGTAGACATATTTTTTGAATCTTTTAGCGTCTCTCCACTTATCGCAAAGCGCTGCTTTCTGCCAAGACTTTCGCACATTACTTTAGTTTTGTGCATTGTAACTTTCAGACCTAATTTGCAGCTTTCCGTGTCCAAATCATTAATCAAGAGCCGTAATTCGTCCCCCAAGTTTCCCATCAAAGCAATGTCATCAACGAATCACAGGTTACTAGGACAACCTTCATTAACTCTTATCTCTTACTCTTCCTAATATAACATCATAAAAACCTTCTGCAAACATGCAGTGAATAGCATTAGAGAGATCGTGCCTTCCTACCTTATAGCCTTAAGTTTTGGTATTATGTCGCTTTCTTGATGCAAAAGTGTGCTGGCTGGGCATCTCCTGCACTTCCTTCCGGTATGGCTATGTAGGCTGCTTAGATGCCCTGATTTCGTAGTGCCTGCCTTAATGCTGATTTCTCGACTTAATCAAATGCCTTCGCGTAATCTACGAAGGCAATGTATAGTGGTTTGTTGTATTCCGAGCGTTTCTCTATTACCTGACTGATCATGATTCATTGAGTATGAGTATGATCCATTGTGGACTAGCCAATACGAAATTCTCCTTGGTCATTGGGTGTATTGAACTCCATTGTTGCTTCAATTCCATTAAGTGTTATATATATCACTAGTTTGTTTTAAAAAGAGGTTAACAATTTTGAGTACATGATACTCTACTATTCATGTAATAATTTGTAGAGAATAGACAGCAACCTGATCGGCCTGTAATTTTTCAAATCCTTGACAACCCCTCCTTTTGCATGTATTTGGTTGATGTTGGCATTCTTACAAGATTCTGGTACTCTTTCCGTGAAGAGACACTTGGTGCAAAAGGTGGCCGATTTTTCAAAACTACATTTCTCCGCCATCTTGCAGAAGGTTCGCTGTTACCTTATCCTCAGCAGCGGTTTTCCATCTTTGCATACCTTCTAGGGCTTTCCTTAGTTCCCTTGTCGTTACTGGTTGAAAGTTGAATTCCTCTGGACTGGTACTGTTTTTCGCAATATCATCCTGCTTGTTTTGGCTTTTGTACAGATCAACGAAGAAATCCTCCGCCACCGCGACTATCCTATGAGTTATGACATTGTCTTCCTGGTTTCTTAATTCATACATTTGATTTTCGCCTGTGCACAAGTTTGCCTTCGGAACCTTTAGGCTTCTGCTGCTTAATTCAGCCTCCTGCTCATTTCTCTTTATGTTATACCTACTGACGTCGGCTACCTTACACCTAATAAATAACTTCGAGTGCTCCACTAGCTTTACTTTGTTATTCTATATAGAGGCTTTCTTGTCTAGTCTAAAATTTGAATACTTAGTACATTTGAAATATTTAGTGTCTCGTCATTAAATGTTTATTAAGACTTTCCTTCTGCTGAAACAGTTTCCAAGTGTCCTGTGTAGTGAAAGTACATCTGACACTATTGCCCTCTCTTTGATGATACTATTATGATTAGTATTCTTTGTGTCAACGTTAACATCGGTTACCTCGTTTAATGTCTCGAAGTTGGAAGCATAACTTCGAATTTTTGTGCTTTCGCCCTCACCCAAGGCCAATATTTGGCTTCTTGTGTGTTAGTTTATGACTATGTTTTTTATGTCTAGGTGAGGATGAGCTCTTACCATTCTAATATCACGGCATTGGGCTTTGCCAACTACATCTTCATCCTATACAATGCCTGGGTAGGCACACAAAATGATGTCTGTTTAATTTTTAGTTTTGCCATTAGGACTTCATCTCGTCCACTTGCGGTTAGCCCATCTTGTGATGGAAATATTGAATATTCGTAAATAATTACTCTCTGCGAACTCAACTAATACTTCCCCTTGGCTATTTCTAGAGCCGATGTCATATTTCCCCACTGCATGATCTTCAGCCACTTTACTATCTACTTTGGCATAAAAGTCACCGTCAGATTAGTATACTGTGACTTCGCTTTATTTATGGCACCTTGAAACGGTATTTATTCTTTCGTCAGCGTTTAGACTATTGCATCATCAAATTGTTCGCCCACAAATTTAGTCATACGCCATTTACCAAGGCCGCTACGAACAATTATATCATGCCCTCCCTCTCACTTCTGCATGGCCTCAACTCATGAGGCATCCCGGCATCGCTGGTGATCCTTGAGCTCTCAAGAGCACGCTGGACAATTTGAGCTTTTACCAGTCTAGAACTCCTAGAGCGTACGCCGACCGGTTGCGTGCACTCAGGGAGGCCTTCACACAGTGCACCCGGCAGCACGCATGCCACCTGGAAACAGAAACAAAGATCGCGTAGTAGTTCATATCCACTCAGACAGGTGCCGCCACACTATAAGCCGATCTTACTTCCGCCCATTCTACAGCCCATGGCTGCCAGCGCGACGTGCATTGGTAAGAAAGTGTTGCTTTTGGAATGGGTGGTTGAAAACGCGTTTGGTCGCGTCGCAGCCATCTACATCAATCTGCAGTGATTCGCAGCTGTGATATATTACGAAGATTAAGCCGATAGCCTAAATTGCTCTCTAAATGACCCTTCCGACTTGGTCTAGTGGTCGAATGTGGTTGTGGCAAATCGCCAAAACCATTACAGGGTCTTTTTAGGTGCCGTAGCTTCATGGAAGCTGGAGCGAAATTAGATGCATATATTTGTTTACATCCCATTTATATGGAGCTTCGCTCAGGTTTGTATTTGTGCAAGGAGCAACTGCTAGTTTTCGATTGATTGATTATTCACGCAGCTCTCAGTACTGGTTGACTTCACTCTTGGTATGTAACACGTATGTACACTGCCCGTACCTGACATTTGCTTTGCTTCGAATCCGTTTAGTTACCTAAAGAACGGATTTTTATAGTAATTTTGTATTCGCAGTGCTTCTCGTTGTATATGTTCTTAAGCAAACTACCAGAAATAGCCGAATAACGCTCCAGTGGAACCAGACTAGGTACGGAAGTTTTTCGGGATTGATAAAGGTAGATGTTCTACGTAGTGGTTGGCTCAATTTCTAGACGATGCGTGTTTCGAAGCATTTTCAACGGCTCCTTGGGTGAACAAATGCGTGTTCCTTTCATTCAGTTGCCGAACGGTGAACAGTCTACACGAGCAGAAGAAATAATGATGGTCTTTGAAATACATTTTTCGAATCTCTTCAGGGCGGAGAACGCGAGCGACGTGAACCATGCCACCATAGTTAATCAGTTTTGCGCGGGGATTTCCTGCGTACCGCAAAAGATTCCCGATGGTCTGTGCGGCCCAGTGACGTTGGAAGAATCACGCTTCGTGCTTCAGCATATGAACGTAACCGCCGCCGCCGGCCCAGACGGGATACCTCTGAGTTTTCACAAAAGCTTCCTTGAAACAATACAAGTCTATCTTTTGACAATGCTAATTGGGCTTCTTGATGAAGGGTTCAGAACGAGTACGCTTCGAGAGAGGAGAGCTATACTCTTGCTTGAAAGTGAGGGAGACCCGTCCCATCTAAGGGCGTGGAGGCCGATTTCCTTCCTTAACTCAGATTATAAGATATTGACAGCCATCCTTGCACACCGCATAACTACCAATCTACAGGAAATAGTAAGCGACATACAAACAGGCTGTGTTCCAGGTCGTACGATATAATCCTCGCTGGCACTGACTCGCGATTTGTTCACGTACGCTACAAGAACACCAATACTGGCAATGTTGTTTTCTTGCACCAGGAAAAAGCTTTTGATCGCGTCGAATGAAATTATCTCTTCGCTGTGCTGGAGTGTTACGGCTTCCAAGCACGTTTAACCGACGTCATCCATTTACTCTACACTGATTTAGAATTGTCATTAGTAGTGAATGGCCATACACCTGAACATATTGCAGTAAGCTGGGGCATTCGACAAGGCTGTCTCCTCTCCGCAATTTTCTTTCTACTATGCATAGATCTATTTTTGAAAGAAATTCAGAAATGCACTTCGATACGTGGTTTTTCTCTCCAAGGCATTGGCGAAGTGAAAGTAGCGGCATACGCCTATGATATCTCGTTGTTTATCAGAACATAGATAGCTACAGAGCCTTCTTGCGAATATTTAACACGTACGGTTACCTGTCGGGAGCACGTCTTGATCGCGGAAAAAGCAATGCATTGTGCATTGGAGTGCACATTCAGGAGTTCCCTGATGGTGTCCAAATCGTCCAAAGAGTTAAAGTCTTAGGTGTAACTTTCCTTTCGACTGGTGAAGTAGCCCGCACCACATGGAAAGAGATTCAACGCAAAGTGGACAGACGCATTAAAGTCGCCAGAAATTTTCATTTACCTTTCAATGAAAGAGCTTAGCTTAATAAAACAAGCATACCAGCTCCACTGATTATGTACCCTACTGAAAATTTCCGTATGTGCGGCTCCGCACATACGCCATTATTGAACTACGGAAAGCCGCATGATACGGAAAGTTCCGCAGATAAGGAAAGTTCAGGATGCGGAAAGGTCCACACATAAGGAAAGCCGCATGATTCGGAAAGGTCCGCAGATAAGGAAAGCCGCATGATGAGGAAAGCTCCGCAGATAAGGAAAGCTGTAATAATTATCCAGAAATGAAATGACCGTCCGAATCTAGTGCAAAGCAAAATAATGTGTAAATTGAATAGACATCCACATCTTGAGTACATGCAATACTGTGTACAAATCACAATATTTATTAAAGATGCATGATGAGGGATTGAATCATCGGCATCGTTCCAATTGTCGTGATGTGGAAGCAAAATTAGCTTTTAAATAAAATACGTTACAAAGATTCTAAATTAACACGCTAGTGATCATAAATGGTGGTCACATTGCAACACAATAATGCAGTGTTCTATGCAAGACTTAAAAACTTATAAAGTTATTTGCAACAGAGAAGCATTATTATACACATCAGCTCTGCTACAATCAACATATTTTTTATCTGTCTGTATGCTCCAGCTGTGAATAGCGACATTTCAGTGTTGATGGTACGAAAATAAGGTGACTGCACCGTAATTTCATGAGCTCCACCTAAGCTACAAAATGGTGGCACAAAACACAATGTAACAGCAATTTTGGAACGAAATATTAAACATAAATAATAATCATAGCACTGTGAAAGTGTGGCGCTGTGTTTATCTCATGAACGCCTTGTGGAGATCGACGAAATGCTGGTTGAGGCTCCGGCACCACTGTAGATTTGGGGGTCACTGCCATAAAACTTATGTGTCCTTTATAAGCACCTGAAAATGTGAATAATTGGAACAAATAATGTCAGACACACAAGTTAGCACCTTAGTTCACATGCACAAGAAATATAACACACAAAATGAAACTCAAAATGTAAGGCAGACAATCCTTCACGTTATGCATATGTGAATAATAGAAAAAAGAGACGTATAAATTAGTTCTGCCACATGAAAAAACAGCATGCTTATCACGGTGAAAATAACTAAGTTGTTGCCACAATTTTCAATGGTAGAGATAATCTATTGATATGTCCTTATAAAATTATGTTTTAAATGCTTGTAGCGAGAGAGGAAGACGGGACGGCGGTCAACGTGGTCGTGTCGTTCTCTCGCCACTTTATTCCACAGCATGAAGCGGAGCCGCGTGGCTTTCCACGTCCGACACCCCAAGTGCGCTAGCTTGTTCTAATCCTCGCGCAGCTCGAGCTAGCATCAGCTGCGCGAGAGGCGCGGCGCGGTGATTGAGAAATGATGGTGATGATGGCTCTACATGCTTCCTGCTCACTAAAACTTTAGGAACTGCCAGTGAAAGCTCTCAATGTACATTTAGTAGTGCATACACGTACATTTGCTGCCTTTAAACTATACAGTTTGTGCACAAAATTGGCATCTTGAACAAGTTTGAGACGTAAGACTATGCAACTTATGAAGGTTAAAATCACCATGAAAGCAAGCAGGATCAGGCAGGTGCCGTTAAAGATATGTGCAAGCCAGACTACTGTAACCGAACTGCACAGAAATAGGGGAGCAAGAGCAACAAAAATTCGACTGCTGACCCGCAGGTCACTGTATGAAATCCCGGCTGCAGCGGCGGCATTTCCGAGGGAGGCAGAAATGCTGTTGTGGGAAAACCACGCTTCGGAGTTTAAAGGCACCAAATGAAGGAGACGCAAACGCCAGCATCCATGGTAAAAGAGCGTGTTCTCTTTTTGCTGGTCTCTTCCTCTTCCTCGTCGTTCTCCGTCTCCTGGTGCGCGCGCTATTCGCGCGGGAGGTTCAAACAATTTCCAACATCCTCCGCGCCCGAAAGTTCAATCGCCCAGCTCCAACGGGCATAAAAGTTGTACTGGCCTCGTAACTTCCGTACCTCCTGCCAAGACAATCTTGCAGGCTCTAACGTGATTATCACTTGATAAGTACACGTCAGTAACTCTACCAACTTTCCAAAAAGTTATGGGCACCTTGTCTTCCTTAATGACGACTACATCGTTAACCTTAAGCTGGTTGCAAGGCTGTACTCGCCTAATGTGTGCACTCCTCAAGCACAAGAGGTAGTCTTTATACCAACGCTTCCAAAAATCAGCCACTATTTGCTGCCTGTACTTCCAATGCTTTAAAGTATCGGAGCGAGTTCCCGACGTTTCAGCAGTATTAGCACTAGGCAGTGTAGTAGACTTCCTACCGGTTAGAAAGTGCGAAGGTGTAAGTACAGCTGGATCGGTAGCGTCAGCGGAGAGGTACGTTAATGGCCTAGAATTCACTACATTTTCTACTTCGGCAAGAATGGTCACAAGCTGCTCGAAATCAAAGCAACCTTTCCCTAGAATTTTCCGTAGGCAGCTTTTAACAGTGCGAATCATCCTCTCCCAAAATCCACCCCACCAAGGACTACGTTCTGCAATGAATTTCCAGGTAATGTGGTTATTAGAGCAAAAGTCCTGTACTTGGAAGTCTCTCAAAGCTCTGTACATCACTTTTAAGTCGCGACTGGCAGCATGAAAAGCTAGAGCATTGTCGGAATAAATAACACTAGGCAAGCCGCGTCGCGACACAAACCGACGGAAAGCCATTAAAAATGACCCCGCCGTCATATCGGAGCACAACTCCAAATGGATCGCCCGAACGACGGCACACGTAAAAATAACGATATAGGCCTTCACGGGACTGGTTCCTTTCACAAAAACGGGACCAGCAAAGTCAACACCCACAACTTGAAAAGGGTGTGATCTCTTAACCCTGTCGGTCGGCAGTGGTGCGGTAGGGGCTGTTGCAGGTTGGAGCTTGAATCTAGCACACACTTTGCACCTAGAGAGCACTTTTTTCACACACTGGCGGCCCTTAATCACCCAAAAACACTCGCGTAGCTCTGAAAGGGTATCGTTTACACCACTGTGCAGCAGGCGCCGGTGCGTGCGGTCGATGATGAGGTATGTGCAGCGGTGGTCAGCTGGTAGTAGAATCGGGCACCTCACGTATTCTGATGTTTTTACGTTGTCAAGCCGGGTCTTGATTCTTAAAATCCCATCATTGTCCAGGAATGGATGCAGATTACGAATTCGGGATGCCTTAGCTAATGGTTGGTTTTTTAACAATGAGGCGAGTTCTATACTAAAGGCTTCCGCTTGTGCATTCTTCATCCATGTAAACTCGCCTTCTTTTATCTCAGGGGCAGTGAGTGGGCCCATCAGACGACGACTGGTGTGCACTCGACAATTGTGAATAAATCTTCGAATCCAAGCTGTGATTCTAACAACTCGTATCCAGCTGCTGTACTTGTCGAGCTCGAAAAGTGGCTCTGCTTGCGAGCATTGACAAGCCAAAACTGTCGTGTCTTCGTCGTTTGATCTACATAGTTCATCCGTTGACTCATGAGGACCAGCTTCACTTGCCGGCCACGTTTCTTGGGTACCAGATAGCCAGTCAGGCCCATGCCACCATAAATCGCTAGTACAAAGGTGATGCGCTGATATCCCTCTTGTAACTAAGTCGGCTGGGTTTGTCTTTCCAGAGCAATGTCTCCAGCGACTCGGGTCTGTGAGCCCTTGGATCTCAATTACCCTGTTACAAACGAAGGGCTTCCACTTGGTGGCTGTAGACTTGATCCAACTCAAGCAAACTTGGGAGTCGGTCCAGCAGAAGTATTCTATATTTGTGTGTGGCAAAGTATCCACAAGTAGCTTAAGAAGTCGAGCTCCAAGAACCGCAGCGACGAGTTCCAGGCGTGGTAAAGTGAGACCCTTGATTGGAGCGACCCGAGACTTAGCGAGCAGCTGCTGGAGTCGAACCGCTCCGGTACTGTCTTCCACTCGTATGTATGCCACTACTCCGTAGGCACACGGGCTAGCGTCCGTGAATATATGCAGCTGGTGAGTGCTTTTATCAGGGCTGCTGTTGTCTAGTTGATACCTCTTGGTTCTAAAGTCTTTGAGGTCTTGAAGTTCGACAGTCCACTTGTCCCACTCGATCTTCAATGTCTCGGGGAGAACGCTTTCCCAATCGAGTCCTTGCATCCATATCTTCTGAAAAAGTATTTTAACTCGAATGGTGAACGGTGCTAGCAGTCCCAAGGGGTCGAAAATTCGTGATGAAGCCTGAAGCACAGTTCGCTTGGTACAAAGTCCCGCTTTTAAGACTTTCGTCACAGAGTCAATTTTCACCGAAATGGTGTCGTCGGTGTAGTTCCAGGATAGCCCAAGAACCTTAGATTGTGTGACCTGCTCAGCTGACGTCTCTCCTGCTTGCTTGAGCTTCTCTCTTAACAGGTCGCAGTTTGTTGACCACTTCTGCATTTTCATTCCGGCCAGCTCCATTATGGCCTTCGTCTCTTCGTAGAGTTGTAGCGCTTCTTTTGTCGTTGAAGCTCCGAAAACTAGGTCATCGACGTAGAAGCTTGCCTTCAGTTTTGCGGCCGTTACTTGGTAAATTTGTTCAACGTGATCGAAATGGTATTTCAACGTTGCAGATAATAGGAAAGGGCTTGCGGAGGTGCCGAATGGAACTCTGGTCATTCGCATTTCTTGTATTTTTGGCAGTGGTCTGCCTGACATTGGTAGCCCTTCAAACCACAAGAAACGAAGAGCATCTCTGTCTTCTTCTCGAATGCTGATTTGTAGAAACGCCTTCTGCACGTCTGCTGTAATTCCGATGGCGAAAAGGCGAAACCGGATCAAAACCTTGAAAAGGTCAGCATTCAGATTAGGACCTTTTTCGAGTTGTTCGTTGAGAGAACAAGCTCCTGATGCATGCGATGATGCGTCGAAGACTACGCGAAGTCTCGTCGTCGTAGATGTTTCGCGGATTACCTCTCGATGCGGCATGTAGTATAGGTGCTGTGTACAATAAGGGGCATCTTCAACTTTTTCAGCATGACCGTCCACCTCATACTGCCTGATAGCCTTATCGTAGGCTCTCATGGCTTCGTCGTTTGGTGACAGCCGCTTGACGAGTCCATGGAGCCTCGAAAGGGCTACTTTGCGATTGTCGGCCATGTCGACGAGAGGTGATTTCCATGGCAACGCAACTTCATAGCGTCCTTTCCGAAGCCTGGTAGTGTTGTTGAATTCTTCCAAAATATCTGCGTTGCACTGAGACGTCGGCGTGTCGGCAATTCCGATAGCATCGAGGTCCCAAAATCTTTGTAATGGGAAGGCGATCTGGTCGTCTTCGTGGGAACCTGTTCGAAGAACACATACTTGGGTGCTTGCTTTGTTACTCGTGCTTCCACCACCAGATAAGGGGCCTTGGAGAGTCCAGCCCATCTTTGTGTTAATGGCGAGTAAGGCAGGGTTTTCTTCATCCCACCTCACTTCACTCGTGTTGGGCATCAACTTCCAAAGCTGGTCCGATCCAATGAGGACACTCACACCTGGCTCACAATCTACACTCGGGTAAACGACTGCGTCAGCCAGATGTTTCCCCTCCGCTGCGATGGCTTGAAGAAGACGACTCTGCCTTGGTGCTTCAATCATCTCCTCGCAAATAAAGGGCACCACTATGGCCTCAATGTCAATGGTTAGGTCGTCGTGCTGACTGCGGAGCGTGATCTTGACCATTTTGAATCGTCGGGTTGGGTCGCTCGCTCTACCAAACGCACTGATGGCGAGTTCGGTCTCGGCAACAGCAGGTAGACTTAGCTTGGAAGCGACGCTCTCAGTGACGAACGTTCGCTGGCTTCCGTTGTCGAGAACACCGCGTATATAGCAACAATGAGATGAAGTCGTTACCCAAGCTCGAAAAGTCTGGAGAAGAACATCATTGATGAGTCGGGGAACTGAAGCTCTCTGAGTGGAAACTTGCACCGTAGCATTCGGTTTCTTCTGAGCATTAGTCACTGATGGTGTTTCAGAACTACTAGCATTGCACATCGAGGAGGCGTGTCTGCGCTTGCATGCTTGGCAGTGCACTCTCCGCCGGCAATTGCGGACCAGATGTCCTTTTGACGTGCACCGGAAGCATCGACCGTCTGTTACAAGTTTGTTGCGCTTCTCGGCCAGAGTCATGTCACTCGTGCAGTCCTCTGTCTTGTGATCGGTAGCAGCGCAGAAAAAACAGGACGAGGGGGAAGATAGTGTCTTGTTTTGAAGAACGGATGCTGTAGGAGTCGCGGACTGCTTCTTGAATGATCTATTTAATACAGGTACGCTGTTGTTCGATGTCGTTGGCAAATTGTTCACTAAAGAACTCTTTTCTCGACATTCAACTTCGATGCGGAGAAATTTCATCAGCTGCTCAAGTTCCTGATCAGATGAAGCCTGGCTCGTTTCCGTCGTGTTCTCCATACTTTCTTTTTTGAAGTATTCTACGACAATGTCAGCTGGTATGACTTTGAGCAGAACTTCATTCAGCATAGCCGCGTAGGATGACTCCGTGATTCCAAGACTACGCAGTCCCCTCCTGTTTAGTTGAACTGTGTCGAAAAGCTTGCGCAGAGCAGTGACATCACTCGCTAATTTCACTGGTTTGAGCGTGCGCAAATTTCCTAAGTACTTCTGCTCAATGACTTTCTTGTTTCCAAACCGACGTTTTAAAATTTCCAGCGCGTCATCGTAACAAGAATCTGTCACCTGAATACCGGCGACGGCCTGAGCTGCAGGTCCATCTAGAAGTGAGGCCAAGTAGTGAAACCGGTCTGTGTTGGACAGCCTTGGGTTCTCGTGCACAGAGTGCAGGAACATATCCCAAAAGGGTTGCCACTTGATCACGTTTCCATCGAAACGAAGAAGCTCCAGCTTGGGAAGTCGTGCGCCGAACTCACGTTGTGGAAGTCGTTCATGCTCGCTCGGTGCACCCTCACAGGTCCTTGCGCCCATGGCTGGAGTTGTAGACGACGCCGGCGTAGCAGAAGTCTTCAGAACTTCAATGTGGTGCTCGAGCAACGCCAGAGTACTGTTAGCGGCGTCATCGTATTGCATGACCACCTCATAGTCGTCTGCCTCCAGGTCGTCAGTGATCAGGGTTTCAACCTCGTTGTTCAAGGCTTTAAGTTCCACGTTGCTGGCGCGTAGGCGGCCGTGCAGCATTCGAAGTCCAGAAAGCTCGAACTCATTGGACTGGAGCACCTGGTTGACCTCGTTGATGATTCTCGTGTTCATCGATCGCCGCGAGGCCCGCTTGCTCTTCGCTCGCTCCATGTCGGTCTAGCTCGCAGCGCAGCTCACCCACACCAGGAATGAAAGGCTCGGGTCGTTGTAGGCTTGATTCCCGGGTCGTCGGCACCAAAATCGATGTGGGAAAACCACGCTTCGGAGTTTAAAGGCACCAAATGAAGGAGACGCAAACGCCAGCATCCATGGTAAAAGAGCGTGTTCTCTTTTTGCTGGTCTCTTCCTCTTCCTCGTCGTTCTCCGTCTCCTGGTGCGCGCGCTATTCGCGCGGGAGGTTCAAACAATTTCCAACAGCTGTAGGCACAGGTGCTCAGATTTGGGTGCACGTTAAAGAACCCCAAGTGGTCAAAATTTCCAGAGCCCTCCACTAAGGGGTCTCTCATAATCATATAGTGGTTTTGGGACGTGAAACTCCACATATCAATTAAGAATAACAGAAATAAACTGCCAACACAAAAGTTGGGTGCCTGTGCTATCTGTAAGTGCTTACACCTTACTACATAGAACATGCTCATTCCATTTAAAATACCGATGATAAAAATAACTGCTCTATTAGGAATGTAAAAGGTGAGGTAGAACTGAACGACTCTATAAAAAGTGTCTCTATTATGACATCAATTTTTCTTATAGCAAAATTGACTAAGACTCTGAAATACCAATATGCAAGAAAAATTCTTTAAAAGAGCTATCAAGTTTGAAGTCATAATTTTTAATATGGGTACTATGACAATAACCGAAAAATTGAGCTCAACATGGCTAATGATAGTTTTTAAGGCCTATGTTCACTAGACAATGAAGTATACCACAAAAAGCACAGCGTTCAGACAAAGAACCACACAACAGCAAAAGAACATTCATTTTGAGTAGTCCAAGACACAAGCTATATACCAGTATACGAAGAGCCAAGTGCAAGCTTTTCGTTTGATCATGTGTGGTGATAGAGAGAAAGCACTTATTACAAGACTGTTCAGCCTGTAATTGAACTGAATGAAGTGCAATGCACTGTTCAATCCAACACCATATAGGCATGTTTGCTATAGCAAAGCCATATGTCATTGATTCATGCACTAGATGGGACAATACAAATGTTAAAAAAGTGAAAAAAAGAAAAGAAAGAAAAAAAGAAGAAAAGGGGGATGCAAAGTAGGAGCAGTGTAGCACACTACTTTTACTTTGCATCCCCTTTTTCTTTCTTCTTTTTTCTTTTATTTCTTTTACCTTTTTTCGCTTCCCTTACTCCCAACCTTCGACAGAAAAACACTTTGTATCATCGCAATATAACTTGAAAGGAAGCGAGGGCTGCACTCTTCTGCGTTATAGGTTTTTTTTTCAGACAAACATTTCCAACAGGCACACACACCTACACCAAAAGACGATTTCATTACTAACCCCATTTAAACTAACACGCCAAGGATGACAAGGTGACTTCTAAAAAATAGGTCCTCCTATCGCAACATCGGCCAGCCTGTCTGAGGCACTTCCACTGTTCACCCTGATTACCCCACTAGATGCTTCTATCTGTCGACTCACATCTTCATTTTGGATAACGCTAAGACGAGCTTACATTAATGAATACGCACGAAAGTTTAGTGATGTATCATGCATCAGATTAAGCAACTGTGTTAAAAAATTATTGATAGGTTGCTTCCAGGCTTTTTATACTACAATACGGTGCTAGAAGTAGCCTGAAACTGCGTAACATCTTCTATGCGCATGACAACGTGATGCACATGACAACGTGATGCACAACATGCTTAAGAATATTGCGAGAAACATGATAACGACAAAATGACTAGCCACCCAAACTTTTCGCTGTACATGTTTAAATTGTTCATGTTCAACCAAACGAGAGCTTATGAATACAAGCCGAAAAAACCTACAAGTAAGGCCTTGGAGCCTTCTGTAAGTAAACGCGTAGCATTTTTTCTGTGGAGGGCTTTACACCCATAAGTGAGGAACAAAACTCCTGTACAATGAAGAATGTTGACAGCTATCAGTTAGAGAAAAAACTAATGCAGCTAATACTCCCTAACACATCTTTACATTTACAGAGGTGACGAAGCTTCTGTCATTTGTAGCAGTAACTCCAACAGGACCAGTGCGAAAAATGGCACTACTCGGCTAGACGAACGTCCAAACATGCCTGCCCGACTCCCTCTAGCCATCCCGACTGAATCTGACCTGATTTCTTGACTGCTGGCTGGACAAAACCAAAACAACTGAAGCACTCACAATACACAGCGTGATGTTCCTCTGGAGTGGTCAACTTCATCTTCCGCGATGAAAGAGCAGCACAGTGTACTGATAAGGCACTCCTTGCAATGGTTGTCGATGCCACACAGTGACTTCGCTGTTCCTGTGGAAGAGAGCTTGGGGAGCTTAAAGGGTGCTTGCTCTTTTCTGGGGGCTGCGGCCGCTCCTCGTTTTCTGCTCAAGGTCAACCTGCACTAAGTTGTAGACGAGGCTTTTGGAGTTGTATATAATGATATACAAATTTTTGCAGAAAACACATTTCTTCGTGGCATACTGAGGAATTTCTCATAAAACATAAGGCCTCACATATGCAAACATTCACAATCAATCCGAAGATGCACTTGACTCTAAAGGAGCAAGTTTGTTGTGTAGCGTATATAAAGAAAGGTTCTTCAGCACAACCACAACTACAGTTGCACATGTAAACAACATTAGCTGGACGCTGTGGGCCAATTTCATGGCATAGCTATGAGCTGACACAGATCGCGCAACGATAAGAAAACTATGCAAAGATAGCCTGATCGGCAGTACTGTCGAGTAGGGCACGAATCTATTGTTCTACGCATGAGAAATGCACAAAATTCAACATCAGTACCAACCCATTCAGCTAAAAATTTTGATTAGGATTTCTTCTTTAAAGCGACTGAAAAGTCACCAGAATGTGTGATTGGCGGTGGAAATCAAAATCCGTGAATTGAACTGCATTTTTTTTGCAACTTGAGTGGCATTTCCTTTTAAAATTCCACTTAAAAAGCCTTAAATCAGTAGGTCATGCAGCCTGTATGTTTACTGCAAATAGGTTGATGCTTTAACATGCAAAAAGATTGGTGGTCAAAGTTACAGCGTATATCCATATTACCTGTGCCAACATGATTCTCTGCTGCCAACGCTGAGAAGCCAACCCTCAAAAAGCAGCACTGCCATCATGGCAAACATTGAGAAATATGTGCATTTCACACGCATGTGAAATGCATGCTTTCGCTGCAAACTGCAATGCACAAACAATTAAAGCTGTTATGCGGACCTTCCACTGTTTGCAGCCTGTGTTGTGTGACACTTCATAGCAGTCAGAGACCCCGAAATTCTTAAAATGTTTCCAGCACTTTCTGCGTTACCGTTGAATGTACTCATGAAAGCCATGTCAAACAAAAAGAAACAAGCCCCGAAAATTCTCTTCTTTCACTGCATGATTATACGCTCAGATCAGTAAGCTTTCTATTGCAGAAAAAAACAGCTACTATAAAAATTGATATTCGGTCTAAAAAACTGCTTTATGCTTTACGCCATGTTATTATGTTAACGGGTTTCCTGTTTTACACGATCTGGTCTGCATGAACTCTTGAACCGGGCACCATATAGGTTGAAAGACACACACAGAGTTTGAGACAAACCTAGTTTCCCATGGAGCATCCTTATGCACTATAACAACACATCTCAATCTAGTTAGTTGATCAGAACGAGGTGAAAACAGCTCGCACTTGAAAAGAACGGGCAGCAGGAATGACACCTGCACCCTGTTCTCCCTGTACATTCTCGTTGAGGGTGCAGTTTTCACCTTATCCTTGTACAGTTTTGCATTTATAACATTGCTCGCTGCATATTCTTTGTGGCAGTAAAGTGTGTGATACCATCATGTGTAGCCCATGTAATTTATAAAAACAGAATTCAAGATAGCTCGATTCAAAAATAGCAAAGTGCATCCAGCACCATGTCCTGTACGCATTCTTGAGGGAAGTGGCAGAATGATTTATTCTTCAAAACATATCTTACTTGTAATCACTACAAGAGCTAACTCGTACACTGACACATTCTATTTGCCTCTTCAGATTATAAGGTACCTTTTTTAGCAAACACCAGAAAATCTGCAAGAATAATAAAAGTGTTGTAATTGTGAAGAAAGAAAAGTAGAAGGAAAAAAGATAACCTGCCCTGGACAGGGACCAAGCCTGCGACCTTCGAATAACGTGTCCGATGCTCTATCAACTGAGCTACCGTGCCGGCTATCCACCTTCCATTTTGTACGGTATATATGTGCATTTAATCATGGAAGAGTCAGTCAGCGCTACCTGTTAAAATTATGGCGAGTGTGGGACACCTTTTTTTGCCTACTGGCGGCACGCAGCACGCGCTATTATTACAGTAACTAATGGCAGACCAATTATTCTTCATATACAACCTCATGGCACCAAGCCTGCCATAACAAGTTCCTCACTACGAATGAAGAAAGATAGGGCTCGTTTTCCTTGGTAAAAACGATATTATTGAGAACTGACAATGCTGCCAGAAAAAGTACTAGGGATATTAATGGAAGTATTTGTAATGTAATTGACAAGAAATTAACGCGGATGAAAAGGTAACTAGTCGTGCTGACTAACCGAATCTGGAAACTTTAGAATAATGCATCTGATGTCCTACTACTAACTATGACAGTTATCTACCCGTCCACTTACGGGTTGTGTATGTGCATTAAGCACAGGGGCGTTAATCAGGCTGCCAACTTGTAATAACATCACAAGCTAAGTGACGCCAATAGAAAAGAAAAAGTGTCCAAAACTAGCCATGACGGCAACGAGCGGGGCTGACTGTCTCGCCGACGATTAGGTACACATATATATATACCTTGCCAAGCAGAAGGAGCAATAGCTGCTGTGGTACGTAACACATTTGGTAGAGCACCACACGCTTTATTCGTAGGTGGCAGGTTCTTTTCCTCACCATGGCAAGTTATCTTTTCTTCCACTTTTCTTTCTTGACAATTACATTACGATTACTTCCGATATCCCTATACTTCTTTGGCAGCATTATGCATCTGTTAGTTCTCAGAAAATCTGCTAGTCATAGGAGGTGGCAATGGTTCGCCCTCCCACCTAAATGCACGTACACGAACATACGCACAACTGATCAAAACAAAAACAAGTCACACACGGCTAAGATTACTGAGATTCACTGTCTCTGATTCTTGAGTAAAAAAAAGAACTATAAATCTAAGTGTTCGTTGTCTTTGCTGAACACATTATAATAAGAACTAACAGACAATGATGCCAAACAAACTGTAGGGGATGTTATCAAAAATAACTTTAACAAAATTGTGAAAACAAAAGTGAACGAAAACGTAACTTGGCGAATAGTTACTAATGAGTTCACGTTTTTTGACAATTGAATTGACATTACTTTATATAACATCCCCATATATAATCCGGGGTAATGTTGTCGGGTAATTCTCATTATTAGAGTGGTGAGTAGGCCGACGAAGGAAGGATATGGCATTGATAGTTCTTTTGAACACCAAATATTTTGAGGACCTTAAAAGAACGGAAGCTGCTTTGAGTAGACCAGAATATTCAGTTGGAGCAAAAAAAAAGTACACACATTTTTACCAGGCTTTCATTTTGAGATAAAAAAGTGTATGCTGCCAGTAATGTTAAGTACCATTATTTTTGTCACACTACCTAGGGTAGCCGCTGTAGTTAGAGTGGTGATAGTGAGGCAATAGTCAAGCACGCCACCAACTGCGTTCACATCTATGGTCGCTTGTTTTAAAAATAAACCTGCTGTATAGAAAAAAATTGAGAGCATTTACGATTTTATGCAAATCAAGTTATACCGACTGGGTAAGCAAACCATTAGCATAAAATCAAAAGGCATAAAGTGATTCTTGTATTATCATAATGTGAACAATTTCAGCAATACAGGGCAAAGTGACAACAGTTATAATAAAAATCCCTCTCATTATAACAAGCATGAAAAGCACCACACCGGAATATCTCATAGTGCATGTAATATCGAGACTACTAGACTGTCTATTGACCTTTTAGAAGAAAGATGTCTTTTTCACGTTCAAGGGGCAACCTCTTAGCATTTTCCTGAGCTTTTCTGTTAATATTTCCAGAATTTCAGATATTATTAGGATTGAATTATAGTGAACAAATTTCGCTTACGCATTGAAACCTAGTTCTGTATGTAATTGCAATAAAGGGTGCCAAGCCACCTCCAATCATTTTTTAACATTTAAAGCAAATGTGTGCAACGAGTTCAGAATAGTCTCCTGAACAACAATAATAACTGCAGCAGCACAACAAGCTATGGGTGCCCAAAAAGTAGCTAGAAACAATACCTTTCACTCTTTGAGTCTTTTGGAAGTGTTCAGCCTTTCAGTGCTCACCTTACACAACATTTTTTTTAAAGACGTGTTTGTGTGCCCACTGCTCTTGCTCCTTGTACAGTGATTAGGGGCACATGGCAAGAAGAGACAAGAAAGAAGCATAGCGGGAAAAAAATCGAAATAAGCGAGGACCTCTTTTGTATCATCCAATGTGTTAACGTTACTATTGCGACAACATATAGAAAAATTATCATGGCTATGCATCCATTGTAGAGTCATACACAGCTGCAACACCACGACTAAATTTCAACCTTGTGTTGGCTTAGGATCTTTTTATAGTGGCAAGCTAAAGATATTTGCATTTGTTCGACACATATTAAGATGCAGTGAAATGTGATATTGTAATCTCATTTAGAATGCACGTCATATGGCTTCATTGTATCTGTGGCCACAAGTAACTCTTGTTGCAAAGCAATGTGGCACAGCCTAAACAGACGTCACCGACCACTCCAATCTGAACTTGCCTTTGCTACTTTCTCATTATCATCACAGCAAAAAATGAACAATTGAATCTGCTATACTTATCTGCAAGCTTATGCTAAGGACCAAGTATGAAGGGTGTTTTGTCATTATTAAGATCAGTTATTTGTTGAAGAACACTTGCTGTCAAACACAAATACATTGCTGTCGAAGCATCAAGACTCAAATATAAAGCAAAAAGAAGTGTCTCTTTAAAAATTACAGGTCAGAACGTGCAAGATAAATATTTGATATACTTGGGATGTAAGGCATGCACAAGATGTGCTGCCATATTATATTTTTCCCTGGGTTGAAACCTGCTAGCTTTACTCACCCAACACATCTCTAAAGATGCCGTGAAAACACCAAGCAGCTGATGCAGCACGGTTGAACACATGTCCAGGGATTCCACAATTCATATAGGCTAAGCAGCCCTACAGCCTCCACAAACCTGCAACCATTTGTAAGACAAATATAGTTCTACCCTAAGTTCTTGGTTTACAGACACACATGCAAGATGCATAACCACTCACTAGGAAGTTTGCATGATAATGTGCTGGGTAGCAAAACGAATGCCAATATCAAGTAAGTATCCTAGCCTGCCGCTTCTTTCTTTCCATTATTAAAAATTAATGAATCCATGGTTAATAAATGTTCCCCCAATGTGAGGTGTTTCTGGCAGTCCAGTGAAGAATTGCATTGTATTTCAAAAACCATCCAATTTATGGCAAGTAAGCATGCAATAGCGTTTTTTCAGCTGTTCAACAAAACAGCATGAAACTTTGTTAAAACCCATGTATTTTATAAACACTATACATTTTGATATTTTATGTTGTGAGCATTATGTGAAAGAACACGTTATTCATGTTTAATCAATGATATTTTATAATGTACTGATACGAATGCAACTAATTGAATTATAAGAGATAATTTTTGCATGAGCATTTAGAGTTATGAACACTCACACTTCCCAGCTGCATCTTGTCTAAAAAAGCGGCAAGCTAGGCTAGTTTCTGTAGGTGAGAAGTGATGAACAGTGCAAAGTAACAACGAGAAACACCAGTAACAAAAGTGTGGGGCAAGCACAGACTGCCAACTGTAGAAATTATTGCACAAAAGTTCGCCTGAATATAGGTCAGACAACTCGTGTAAATGAAGCTCCAGTTGGAAATGAACAAGTAACGAAATCAACTATGCCTGCTTTCTCCAACAAGACCCTCATTCACAGAAAGCATGCAGCGATAGGCCCCTACCGAGGCACGTCACAGCATGATGTCACTGGCAAGGTGTGGCTGGAAAACCGCTCCCGCTAGTGGATCAGCCCGGTGCAGTCGTGCCGTGTTTGGGGCAAGTTTTAATTTTTCAAAGCTTACACATCACGTTACAATGTCGACCTTAGCTGTAATATGTGTCAGCAAACATCTAGCTGTGCGTAAACTGTGTGGTGAACTATTTGCCACGCTGTCTGTTAATCTTGAAGAAATGAACACACGTGGTCGCCTGTGTGAGGAACAGCGGCATAGTCTTCAAAAATGTGCAGTGTAATTGCAGCATGTCGTTTGCATTGAAAGGTATTGAGAATATCTGTTCAACTGAGAATATTGTGTGTGGTGTGCGCAGTGTGAATAACAATGTGTCTTGTTTGCGAAGACGTTAGCACTCGTGGCAGCGACCGGTTGTTGAAAAAATTGATTCGACATTTTAGTCAAGGTAAATATGCACTTGACGCGATTACCGGTGAGTGGGTACATCTCGGTGTTTGCGCTGTGAGCAGAAAAAAAAATTGCATGGTCACCGTAATGGAAGATACCATTTGTTGAAGCTGCATGTATGCATTGCCCCGACGAGTACGCAAGCCCAATAAAGGTATAACTCGTTTTATCGAAGGCCTCTTATGTCTTCATGTAATAAGCAGAGATTGTTTTTTCACATATACTCAGTAGCTTTACCGCTCGATACTCATGAAGTGACAATGCACACTACAAGTTTGTGTGTTAGGTCCTAAGAGAGCAATGCAAATATGCAAATAAGTTGTAGGTGTCAGATGCAGCGATGTAACTGCGCAAAAGATTACGTATATATTAGGCTACAGGTTTGGAATCGCATACATATCAGTGGGCTATCAGGAATGTCACAAAAACTTCCTTTCCAACCAGTCCTTGCACCGAGGAAAGGAATGGCTGGCACAGTGCTCGAAGTGACGCCACATGGTTTGAAAACATAGGGAGGTTTCTAACTTAGGCACCATCTTGCACAATACATTTGTTAGATGACAGACTGTACTCGTCACCCAATGATCACACTGATGTCTTTTGTTCTTTGTGCTGTGAATTACCAGGCATTTAGTCATCATGATCTTTAAAAGCTAATTTCAGTGTTCTCTCTCATATTGCTGAGAACTGTGTTGTTGCATGAATTGGGCAAAAAAGCAACACAGAAAGGCTGCCACAATAAATACACCAACTTGGGTATTCTCCTGCAAACAAAAGTCGGCACTGGTCCTGTCATTACCCGTCTTCCTTCTCTCTTTGCCTTGTTTGTGCCTAAACAGCCAAACACCTGATGAGTTAGATGAGAAATATTAACGCATCAAAACTATAAGTGCTTGCATCAGCAACTACACAACAGCGTAATAACCGCACCCCTTCCACACAGCAGCGAGACATATTTTGAACATGCTGGCAGTGTAATATTTTATAAAAAGCAACTCTGGTAGATTACAAAATCTCACATTATGCATGCAAGTTTTCTTCAAAGTCAGGCGTACAATGTAGGTGCTGGCCGGTACAATATTAGTTACAAGCAAAGGCGTCTTGCAGGTACACATACAGGTTGCACGAACACCTCTCTCTCTCTACACTAGGCACACTCATCATATATTTGAACAAGCATACGCCACTGTTTAGGTGCATAAACACGCTCTACTGTGAACGTATGCTTATCAACCCACTTAGGCGGTTGGTTAGGTGAATTGAGCCAAGTTACAAATTGTACCACCCGCGAACGTGAAGAAAATGCTGCTTTGCATCAAATGGCACCGCGGGCTTTGTTTAATCAACAACGTAGCAAGCGCCGTGTGCGTCCTCCTCACTACATTGCACTTATAAAAAAATTGATCACCATACACATGCATGTTGCCGCAGTTGTCAAGAATTAGCTCCAGTAAGGCCGCGCTGATGCGCAATGGCTCTGCTGGCGTTAGCTTTGTCAAAGTGAATCGGCAACCGCACTCGCAAAGGCGCGTAAGGCTGCCGTTTCACGACGCCTCGTTTGAGTGCGGCAACACACACTTGCACTGAGTGGCATACTTAGTCTACATAAAAAGTGTCCCCCTTACCTTTAGTTTCTTTCACACTGTCCTGAGGGAAGCGACCACAGGCGTCAGCCGTCACCTCGGAGTCCTTCAAGCGCCCGCACAACCCGCCGATGCCTTGGACGACTCGCACTTGATCCCCACTTGAACAACCGCGAGAATAGAGCGCAATCTTTGCACATCACACGAACGAGGAACGGCGCTTCCTTGCGTAAATTTAACATTTCGTGCTCTCGTGTGTAGCAGCGCGAACACATGAGAGACGCACCGAAACGGCATGCCCATGGAAACAAAGAAGACAAACAACATGTGGCTTTATCTGTGAATGGAATTGACTTGGATATCTGTGTGAGGAAAATAAAAAAAACATCTGTCGCTGCTATAAACTGAAAAAAGAAAGTATGTTATCTGGCAAAATAACATCAAAAGTGATAAATGGTTATTCAAAAAACAAGTTACAAATTATGAATAGTTTCGCAGGTCTGTGTTTTGTTTTTTGTTCTAGCAGACGACAGCCTCCTACTGTTTCTACGACAGACGAAGTGCGGTTTTACGTTCAGTGCGTGTCGCCGACGCAAAGCTCTATAATAGTCATATCAGAGTAATCAATTCTCAATGAATCTTAGGATTACTACAAAGCAGTAAAATTTTTACATAGTGCAGTACGCAATCTTTCAAGGCATGACATTTTTCTGCTCTGAAGCAAATCGAAGCAAGCCGGCCGGCGCAATCAGCTGATGTCGCCGCTACGCGAGGCATGGTCGTGCGCAATATCGTAGCGCGCCGCGCTTGATTTGTCATCAAGCGAGAGAGCTACTAAGTGGAATACAGCTACATGCAGGGATTAATGGCGTATCACTCTAATTTCCTGTGGTGGCCGACTTTATGGCAAGAGAGCCCCGGGAAACAACCTTCAACTGTTCAAGCTTGTGTGTGGGAGTAAAAATACTTGTTTTCATCCATGACGGGGCAGCAATCTATAGTTGAAAGACATGCGAAAAGCATGTGACGTATATACAATCGCAAAACATATGCACCCAACAATAAATACGATCGCATATCGTACATAACTATGCCGACACATAGCGCGTAAGTAGCAAATTTTTATAAATAACATAAATGCACGCGCATTTTTCAGCGCAAATAGCTTAGCCAGATCCAGCTGGAGTATGGCCACACGAGCTTTACCGGTGTCAACACATTCGAGCACGGATCGCATTTTATGAACGTTTGTAGCTATGGACCGACCTTTGATTCCACACGTTTGGTGTGAACCTTCGATATCTTTTATTACTGACTGAAATCTAGCTGCGAAACGTTTCATTAAAATTTTGTAGTCTACGTTTGTCAGTGCGATTGGCCTGTACGCTGTGACGTGCCTGAGCTTTTCAACCTCGTCTGTTTTCGTAATCAGAACGGTACACGATTCACCAAAGGATGGTGGTAATTTCTTTTCCTGATATGTCTCATTAAAAACGCCCGCAAATATCGAAGACAATTCACTTTTAAAACATTTGTACCACTTGGCACAAAGACCATCTGGTCCTGGAGATTTCCCGGGATTTAACTTATCAATCGCCCGTTAAACTTCAGATGCAGATATAGATAATTCCAAAGCGTTTTTCACTTCCTCACTCACTTGCGGCATGCATCTTAAATATTCTTCTTTAAATCTTTCTAGGTTTACCTGTCTACACGAAAAAAAGTCTTCAAAATGACTTGAACATGCGGATAAAATGCTGTCCGTATCGGTGACTTCGTGACCATCCTTCTCTATTTTTTCGATATGATTCCGTCGAGCGTTCGTTTTCTCCACCCCTAACGCTCTTTTGGTTGCCGTCTCTCCAGCCGCTAAAGCCTCAGCCCTAGCACCGACGAGTGCACCGCGGTAGCGTTCCTCGTCAAACAGAGCAAGTTTCTGCTTAATATTGCGTATGTCAATTTTATACTCTCCCGGTTGTTTGCACTCCAAGTCTATTAGTCTTTCCAAAGTCTTTCGGAGTTCTTTTTTTTTCCTTTCGTAACTCAATGCGCAAGAACGATCAATAGCTTTTATTTTTATTCGCTGCTTCAACTCTTCTCATTGTTCTGCAAGTTTAACTTCATCATCCATTTTTATTTCATTGATAGAGTTCATTACCTGATCTAAGAAATATTCGTCAGTGATCAAAGTGCAATTCATCTTCCACAGCTCCCATGTGAACGTTCCACCTTTTGTTTTCTCTCCCATATCACATTTAACTAAACAATAATCACTGAAGTGGATTGGGTAGACATCATATGTCTTACAGTGGGTTAATATTTCAAGTGTCACGTAAATGCGATCAAGGCGCGCATGGCTATTCCCCTGAAAATGTGCGAAACGCACATCCCGCGTTCCCTCCATACAGCTGCCCACGTCTTCTAACCCCAATTCAGTAACTACGTCCGCTAGCGTCCTACTACATTTATTGTAAATGGCGCGTTCATTTGCTCGATCTCGCCCGTTGAGGACGCAGTTAAAATCACCAAGTAATACATATTTCCTTTCCAAAGTGAAGTGCTGCTTTAGGCTTGAAAAAAAAAGTGATCGCTCCTCGCAAATGGTTGGTGCATAAATACACACTATAAGCCACTGACATTCATTGAATACAAAATCACAGGAAACCAATCTACCAGGCAGGCAAGAGATGGTATCTTGCACTACCAGACCCGGTACCTTCTTAATGAACAAAACACAGCCTGCAGAAGTGCCTATTGCTTGAGTTACAATTGCGAGTAACGCGACGTAAACCTCAGCACTATGCCCCGGGTCTTCTCCTTACCGTCTACTTTTGTTTCTTGTACAGCTAGTATATCTAGATCATGATCCACGAGCAGCCTGTAAACTTGGCTCTGTTTCCGCTTGGCGGTAAGACCTCGAACATTTAACTTTGCCACTCTAAGTTTCGGTGAAAAAGCCATGTCTACACAATGAAGAAGTTAGCCCGGGGCATGATACTTACCCTCAGCGTCTAGCATAGACGCTAGACATCTTCGGAGTCTCCAGGTGGACCCGTGCTACTGGAGGACAAAGGTGGCCAGTGTTTGTCCAATGTCGGCTTGGGACGCAGCCTTGTGCTGCTGCGTCTGAACGAAGTCGCCTTCGCAGGTGGCCCCTCTTCATGCTTTTCACTGGACACCTCACGCCGTCCTGCAGACTGCTCGCGGGGTCTTTTGCTTGACGCCCCACTACTGATACTCTCGCACGACACTGGAAGTTCGGTTAATTCCACCGGCTCAGGCACCTTCGATGGGGTGCTTGTGATGCCTTCTTCGGTTTGGCCGGCTGGCTCTTCAGTAACCTCCCCAGATTCTATGTCTGCTTGGACTTTTGGTTCATAACCACCAGTCGGTGTGACAGTACCTGTTGAAGCTTCTGGGTTCACCACGTCACCTGCGCCTTTCGCCGCGTCTTCGGCCTCGGTCACGTCCATCACCGACTCTGCTGTGTCTTGACCTTCAGCTGATCCTATAGCCGATGCTTACGTGCGCATGCACGCGTCTTCGCTGTGGCCGAACCGCCGACAACGCGAGCATCGGGGTACCTTACACTCTCTTCTAACATGGCCGTTACCTTGGCAGCGCAGACACTGCATTGGCCGACCAGGTCCAACCACAAGTGCCAGTTCACCAGCCACCCTGATTTGATGCGGGAGATCTTCAACCTTTGAAACTTTATGTCGGTCGATATTGCAGAATGACATTATTAATTGGTTTAGAGTACAATCTTCAGAGGTCAAACTACTCGCATACGCTGATGATGTTGCGATTTGTAGCACTTCCTATGAAGGTATTGAAGAATCAATCAGAGTTTCTAAATCTTTTGCTGAAGTTACAGGAAGCCACATAAACTGAGGTGAATGCCTCGGCTTCTGGCATGGATATTGGCCTTCAACACCAGAATTTTTTGCAGCCAATAAATGGACAAGAACGCCAGTTAAATATCTCGGAGTACCGCTCGAGTCATACAAAAGTACTGATGAATATTGGACACAGCAAACGAAAGAAATTAAAGAGAAAGCGAATAGCCGGAATGCAACCTATCTGCCCATGTTTTCTAGGGCTACTGCATACAACTGGTTTTTGTGTCTAAGCTGTGGTATGTGATGCAAGTGCTGTACTGTTCCCGGGTCATTGTGCAAACATTACATCGGGTGTTTGCAGTAATTGTGTGGGGTTCTAACTGGGAAAGGTGCAGTCGCACGAATTTGTTTAGGCGGGGGACGTGTGGAGGCCTTGGGCTAGGACATCTGTTTACCACGTAGTTAGTAAATAGGTTTTTCTTTTTTCGCGAGACAAGCGATTTTTCCTACTAACAGTGTGTCAAACAAGACTAAGTAGACTGTTGCCCGAGTTTGTTGTGAGCACTCATGTTACCACAGGGGCTGTGCAAATATACATGAAGGAAGTTGTGGCCAGCGTGTGGTTTTTGTGTGTTCAGTTTTCATCTGACTACCTGTGGTCTGTTAGAAAGAAGAAACTGTACAAAGATTTATGTGACACGATGCTCCCCCTCCAATAGTATAGAGCTCTATATACAGCACGCAAGGGTCAGAATGTACTTGAACGAGTTGAAAAAATGCCAGCAGCTCCAAGTGCGAAAACGTTCCCTTTTCAAATTACACACTGGAACACTTCGTGTAAGAACCTTCCTAGAGGAGCGTGGGTTTTATATGCCTTGGGGATCTCACTGTCTAATCTGTAAGAAACCGGAAAAAATTGACCATGTTTTTCTGCACTGTGGGGAAGGAGCTTATTTTTGGGACGTATTACAAAGGAGAATCAAAAAAGAGTTCCCGTTAGACCCTCATGGGATCAGGTATTTGGCAATAGAGAATGACAATGGAGTACCTTTCGATTTTATCATGATGACTGCCTTGCACAGTATATGGCGCTCTAGAATGGCTTGATTTCATTGTGACCAAGACAGAAGACCAGCAAGAGAGTATTTTAAAGAAAGCATCTCAAGATTACTCGAGGTAGTAAGAACAGATAAATGTGTACCTTTATGGGTAGAAAGGGTAGAAGCCCTGCTGACCATGAAGGAATTCTAGAACGCGATGTGTTATAGTAATGCTTGACGGGCTTAGTTACTATTTTCAAGTTTTTTGTATTGTTCGTTGTGAATTGTAATATATTTAGCGTAGCAACCTGTTCGTAAAGTTCAACAAAAATAAATAAAAAAATCGCGAATAGCTTAGCAACATAACGCACTCAGTTCACGTACGCGAGCACACCTGAGTGGCACAGGTTCGAATCCTGTTAAGTCTCATTTTTTAGTCTTTTTCAATGTTTTTTTATGTACTGCTAGTGTTTCTAATGCGTTAGGTGCTATAACAAAATAAAAGCAATATTGCGTTTCTAGTACGTATGTGGGACTGTGTTTTTTGCGCAGCAGTTATTAGTACTTTTATTTTCAATAAAACATTTTTTATTTATTTCATAATATAACAAAATTAAGGACTAAGGGGAAAATTGGGTCTGCTTGATTGTGAAGGAACTCGAGAAGTAAAAAAACTCAAACCGAAAAATTTATTTCAGGAAAAACTGAGCATTTCACAGCCGGACCAGCTTCCTCACGGGTAGGCCCTAGGTATGCGCGAGACTTGCTATGACTCCCCTCAAGTTGTGGCAGTTAAGGGAAGGCAATATCCCCGAGAAGTAGTTCCAAAATATATTTTGGTTGATGATTTTTGATTACTTCAAAATAACGGCTGCACAATTGTGATCGAGCAAAACCAAGAATTGCGGGCACGAATTCATGAGACAGAAAATGAATAATGTTGATTGTTTGAAAAATTGCCCTAATTAAAAGGAAGAGCTATGGAGTGCTACGTAGCTTCAGTAGGAATTTTAGATATACATATAGATAGTTTAAAGTGCACAATGTTGCACACACAGATTTTGGTTAAATTTCTTTGCAGCACAGTTGAAGCATCCATGTAGAACTGAAGCGTCAAGAGAAGCTCATGCGTCCTCATTTCATTGCGCTTTACATTGCTTGTATGCGTCCATGCAGCCATGATATATTTTAAAACATTTGTTTCACCTATACTCTTCTTATTCATTAAAGCTGGCCCATAAGTTGTGTCTTATGTAGCACTACTATTGAAGCGTAATCTGCATGGCGGTCTGAAACAATGCTTTTGAAAATCTCAAAACGAACCAGCTCTATACAATACCATCCGAGCATCAATATAAGCACCATTATCTGTCCGTAGATATCAGTTGTGCTCTATATTTAATTATTTTTCTGATCACTCCCTCTACCCCTACCTACGCTGTAGGGCAGCAAATTATCAACCTGGTTGAGCTACCTGCCCTTGTTTTGTCTTCTTCCTCTCTTTTTTCTCTGTTCTACTTCAATTTTCTGTGTACTTCACTGAGGCATTATTCATGTGCATGAAGATTCACTGCCTATCGTAAAGTAAAGCAGAGAGGCAATTTTGCTTCATGCATTTGTATTTTAAATTTGCTCTATTGATAACTGGCATGAAAGCTAATAACCAAGTAGCTCGACATGTGTGTGGTCGCATCACAAGGTACCAGGTGTTCATCTGTTACTTCGCCTTCTAGAAAACCTGAATAGACCCGAGACGTTCATTTTGCCGTTTACTTTTTTTGTCACACTGCGCACGCCGTGTCGCTTGTGGTTATTTTATCGGCTGTGTGTGTACTGGTTCAGCAGGTCCTCTTGGCTCATGCTCACCATTTATTCTGCGATATAAAATTTTTATGCGTAATTATTCAGCGAATTAGCATGTTTCTAGGAGGAATAACTGAAGGGATAAACTTTGCAAGTGAGCGCTCGTCCTGTAGACGTTTTTTTTCGTTTATGTGCTAGTCATTTTGGCACGGGACTAATTATTTCTTTATATATTCACTTTTTATCACTCTACATTTTCCTTCTTCAATTTTTGTGGCCGTTTACTTCTGAATTGTCGACATTGACATCACGTACAATCACAATGACATTACTTTTTCTGGACGCGGTGTAGCACCACCACGGATCGAATGGTATTCGTATCTCAGACTGCCATTTGAATCTAGTGACATGAACATGTCTGGTCTTATTAGTCTGCTCGCACTCCTTATTTTTCCATATTTCCGTAAGAAAATTTCTGTACGCTTCGTAGAACTTCCTTAAGGAAGTTTGTGTATACTCCATAAAGCTTTCCATATTTCCACATCTCTCAATATTTTCCGTAAGTAATTTTTTGTATACACCACATTACTTCTGTATCGTTCCATATCTTCCATAAGAAATTTTCCGTATGTTCCATATAATTTCCGTATCCTTCTATATCTTCCTTGAAATGTATTCCGTATACGCCATTCAACTTCCGTATGTCTCCATAAAAATCCGTATCTTTACCGTATAGCTCACAAAGAAATCGTATGGAGTCAATATGTCTTCCGTAACATTTCATAAGAAATTTTTCAGTAGGGTAGCCAGAGTTTCTCGACCACCTCGTAGGGTTTCCTTAAGAGTGGCCACTGTCTGGGGCTCGTTTTTTGGGAAGGCCACGCGGAAGCTGTTGCTAGAGCCGTGGTCCGCGTACCAGTAAAATGGGAAGGGCTCAGCATGCCAAACCTTGGTATAATGTGCCGCATGTTGGCTCTCAAGAACACCTGGGCATTCTTGGAAAACTCGTCGTATCGAGGCATGCATCTCGCAGTGTATCTGCTAGGTACATCAAGAAGATTTTTTGGTTTAACAAACGACATGCGACCAGCTGCTTAACAGCCACTGGCGTATTACACACATGTGGTAAAATCTATGCAACAATGACAAAACTATTCCTCAGTTCAAGAACGGATGGAAATGTCTCCAACCAACATGAGTGGACAAATAGCTTTTAAAAGTCTAACTGAGAAACAGTGCCGTAAATGCCCCGTAAAAAGACATTGCACTCTTACAAATACGTTCCTTCCCTCCGAAGTCCATGATCTAAACAGGCTAAGGGAATGAATGGGCTTTACCAACGGCCGACCGCCTTGCGGCGTGGGGCGTGGAGCCCTCCGCCACATGTTCACAATGCGGCTGCGTCCAAACGCTGAACCATGTCTTTCATGAATGTCTAGTAGCACGCACCTTTTGGCGCATGGTTACAAGTATGTTCCGAATAAGTATGCAGTGGAAGTCCCGCAACAGGGATAACATTGTCGAACTCTTAATGGCTATCGGAGCCTTCATTATATGGAAGCGGAGGGGACTGGCCCACCTGATGGGACCCCCTCAGAAGGCCACGTTTCCTCTGCTACATCGGCTAAGAAACGTAATGCTTATGCATCTAAACGCAGAACTGGTCATTCTGAGAGAGGAGGCTTTCCTCCGTCACTGGTCTACGCGATTCATTATTGCAAAAAAAAAACAGAGTGTCCATGCTTTTCCTTCTCTATTAAAGTGGTGGGCTAGAGCTTGTACCACTGTGAATTTGCAGTGCGTATTTTCCTTTTATTCTTAAGAAACATGTCCTTTTTTGTTCAATATTGCTCTTTAGCACCAGAGCAAATTGTCCTCACAGGTTAATGCGAAAATGTCGCCATGCACTGTGAATGACACAACCCCTTGTTTGTGCATATACCCTACTGTTTCTATAAGTTTACTCACCTAGATGTTCATGAATATTCTGTCCTTGTACAATTCTTGCAGTGTACATCATTGCATACACATATAATTCAATTTCGCTGTACATAACAGCTTGCACTGTACATACCCACGATCATCATATTCCATCTTTCTGCGAGCACTTAAGCTATATAAGACCTTTCTGGAAATCGAATTCTCTTAAATCAGCGGGACGGCCCAGTGCTGCCCCATGATTGAGTACGAAGTACTCGAAATCGTTAAACATTTTTCTAAACTCTCCGGACCATGCAAATCGCCTGATCGAGTGTGAGGCCCAACAACGGCTTTGAGCTCTGCCATAGTAGAGTACCAAGTCCTCTAAATCGTTAAATACTTTTTCTAAACACACGCTGCAGTACTCGTGGTTATGAGGCCTTATCAAGTGTGCAGCACGCGGGATGGCTTTCAGCTATCCCATAGTAGAGTACCGAGTACTCTAATTGGTTAAAAACTTTTTCTAAACAACACTGAACAGTCTGCAGGTGTCTGTTGAAGCCCACGAAATGGCTTTGTGCTGTCCCCTAGTTTATTATTAGGTACGCTAAATTGTTTACTACTTTTCCTAAACACAGAGGGCTGTATGCTCTCCCTTAGTAGAGTACCGAGTACTCTATATTGCTACATACTTTTTCTCAAGACACCCGTTTTCGCAGTCGGGACGGCTTTCTGTGCTTCCATAGTAGAGCACTAAGTACTCTAAATCACTAACACTTTTTGGGGTGAAGCTCCCTGTATCATGGGTAGTGCTTCTGCAATGTGTGTAGTAGTAGTAGTAGTAGTAGTAGGAGGAGGAGGAGTCGTAGTAGTAGGTAGCCGCCTCCACGGCTGGAGTAGAGGAGAGGCAAGCGTGCACCATTTTCAATTGAGGAGGAAACCCACGCACGTTAATCATACATAAAAATATAGTTGTTTCTGTTGAAGTAACTTATAGAGGCGAGTACCAAGTACTCTAAATACCTAACAATTTTGGGAGCGAAGCTCCCTAGCCGTCGGTGCTGCGTCCACGACGTAGGTAGTAGTAGTAATAATAGTAGTAGTAGTAGTAGTTGTTGTTGTGGTAGTAGAATCAGTAGTAGTAGGAGTAGTAGTAGTAGTAGGTTGCCTTCTCCACAGCCGGACTAGAGGAGAGGCACTCGTGCGCCCTTTTCAATTGAGGAAGAAACTCACGCACGTTAATCATAAATGCAAAGATAGTCGCTTCTGTTGAAATAACTTACAGAGAGGAGTATTGGTGACTTAAGCTTCATTAAACAGTGCCTTGAATGTTATGCTTACTAAAAAAAACTAGTATCAGATGGACGCACTTCGAGCTCTACCGGAATAGAAAGGGTTGTCCTGTTGAACTCACTGGGCGTAACCTCTTTGTTTTTAGCAAGCTCTATTGCCGCAGTCGTTCGTGAATGCTAGGAATGCTCTCGCGTAGTAAACTACCAAGTACTCAATTCTTTAACCATTTCTTCTAAACACAGAATTAACAAGGGTTGGGCCACTGTGTCATGAATATAGCCAACTAGTATATAGCCATGAGCTAGAGGTGGTGAAGGGTGGGAAGTAGACACGACGTGCAGCCCGTAAGAAAGTGCGTGATTGCTACCTCTGATTTACTCTTTGGAATATCTGCTGGATGGCGGTACTTCTATATGCTGAATACATGATGGAAAGATGCTAGATGGTGGTACTTGGAGGGTTCAATAAATGGACGGACGAGTTGGCGGGCTGACAGACAAACAGATAAAGTAATGAACGCACGAATTGACGAACGCAGGGGTGGACGCAGGGGCGGACGCAGGGACGGGTGAATGAACGGGCGGATGGTAGGACGCATGGATGGTCGCATGGGTGGTCGCACAGACGGGCGCACGTACGGTTGCAAACAAGAATGAACGAACAAACAAACGCTTTGCCCCACTCATCATCATGCACTCGGTGGAAATGCTGTAATTGTTTTAGGAGTGAAGCTTCGTAAAGCGTCGGTCGTGTGTCGTCGATATATTTATACTTGTAGAGCCACCTCTATAGCCACGGAGATGGCGAGCGCGAAGCCGGTTTTTCTCCAGCCGTCTCAATCACATGGAGAAAGCGTGTTTGCTGTGGTGGGCGTGGCCCACTCTTTTCTCCGCACCACGGCTCTTCTTCGTATGGTAGTAAAGGCTGCCACGAAGTTGGCGGAGCTTCCATGTGGCAAGAAAATAATCGTTTTGCGCTCATATACACCTTCGCACTAAATTGGGAATTGAATGTTGGGCGAAAGTGGACGAGATGCAAAGTGGTTGTTTGGTGTATGTGTTTTGAAATGAACTTTCTTGCACTACATTTGCGCCACCCATAAAAGAGCACTTATAATCGCGATGCCTCTGCAAGAGATCCGCATGTGCTGCAAGCTTACTGTACTTAGAATTTTGCAGGCTGCATACTTTTGAGGGCACTCGCGAAGAAAAAAATGACAGCCCGATAAATAGGCGAAGTCAGAAGAGTTCCGCTTTCTAGCTCGTCCTTTACGCTCGTGTAAAATGGTTGCTTTTTTCGTGTTGGTGCTTGTGCAGCTCGACGGGAGCATTTTTTAAACGAAAAAAGCAACCATTTTACACGAGTGTAAAGCATGAGCTAGAAAGAGGAACTCTTCTGACTTCGCTTATTCATCGGGCTGGCAGTTTTTTCTTCGCGAGTGCCCTCCAAAGTATGGAGCCTGCAAACTTCTAAGTACAGTAAGCTTGCAGCACATGCGGATCTCTCGCAGAGGCATCGCGATTATAAGTGCTCTTTTATGGACGGCGCGAATGTAGTTCAAAAAGTTCATTTCAAAATACATACACCCAAACAACCACAATGCCTCTCGTCCACTTTCGCCCAGCATTGAATTCCCAATGCCTAATTTAGTGCGAAGGTATATATGAGCGCAAAACCATTATTTTCTTGCCACATGGAAGCTTCGCCAACTACGTGACAGCCTTAACTACCATACGAAGAAGAGTCGCGGTGCGGAGAAAAGAGTGGGCCACGCCCACCACAGCAAACACGCTTTTTCCATGCGATTGAGACGGCTGGAGAAAAACCGGCCCCGCGCTCGCCATCTCCGTGGCCGTAGAGGTGCCTCTATAAGTATAAATATGTTGCCGACACACGACCGACGCTTTACGAAGCTTCACTTTTAAAACAATCACAGCATTTCCACTCAGTGCCTGATGATGAGTGGGGCAAAGCGTTTGTTTGTTCGTTCATTCTTGTTTCCAACCATACGTTCGCCCGTCTCTGCGACCACCCATGCGACCATCCATGTGTCGTACCGTCCGCCCGTTCAATCACTCGTCCCTGCGTCCGCCTCTGCGTCCACCCCTGCATCCGTCAATCCGTGCGTTCATTACTTCATCTGTTTGTCTTTCAGCCCACCCATTCATCCGTCCATTGAGTGAACACTCAAAGTACCACCATCTAGCATCTTTCCATCATGTATTCAGCATATAGAAGTACCGCCATCCAGCAGATATTCCAAAGAGTAATTGAGAGGTTGCAATCACGCACTTTCTTACTGCCTACACGTCGAGTCTATTTCCCATCCTTCACCGCCTCTAGCTCATGGCTGTATACTAGTTCAATATATTCATGACACAGTAGGCCAATCCTTGCTAAACCAGTGTTTAGAAGTGGTGAACGATTTGAGTACTTGGTAGTTTACTACGCGAGAACATCCCTAGCATTCACGAACGACTGCGGAAATAGAGCTTGCTAAAACCAAGGAGGTTACGCCCAGTGAGTTCAACAAGACAACCCTTTCTATTCCGTTAGTGCCCGAAGTGCGTCCATCTGATAGTAGTTTTTTTAATAAGCATAACATTCGAGGCACTGTTTAATGGAGCTTAAGTCACCAATACTCCTGTCTGTAAGTTATTTCAACGGAAGCGACTATCTTTGCATTTATAATTAACGTGCGTGAGTTTCTTCCTCAATTGAAAAGGGTGCACGAGTGCCTCTCCTCTAGTCCGGCTGTGGAGAAGGCAACCTACTACTACTACTACTCCTACTACTACTGATTCTACTACTACAACAACAACAACTACTACTACTACTACTACTACTATTACTACTACTACATACGTCGTGGACGCAGTACCGACGGCTAGGGAGCTTCGCTCCCAAAATTGTTAGTTATTTAGAGTACTTGGTACTCGCCTCTATAAGTTACTTCAACAGAAACAACTATATTTTATGTCTGATTAACGTGCATGGGTTGCCTCCTCAATTGAAAATGGTGCACGCTTGCCTCTCCTCTATTCCGGCCGTGGAGGCGGCTACCTACTACTACGACTCCTAATACTACTACTACTACTACTACACACATCGCAGACGCACCATTCATTGCATAGGGAGCTTCACCCCCAAAAGTGTTAGTGATTTAGAGTACTTAGTGCTCTCGTATAGAAGCGCAGAAAGCCGCCCCGACTGCGGAAACGGCTTTGTTGAGAAAAAGAATGTAGCAATATAGAGTACTCGGTACTCTACTAAGAGAGACACTACAGCCCTCTGTTTAGGAAAAGTAGTAAACAATTTAGCGTACCTAATAAAAAACTAGGGGACAGCATGAAGCCGCTCCGTGGGCTTCAACACGCACATGCAGACTGTTCAGTGTTGCTTAGAAAATGTGTTTAACCAAATAGAGTACTCGGTACTGTTCTAAGGGATAGCTGAAAGCCATCCCGCGTGCTGCACACTTGATAAGGCCTCATAACCACGAGTACTGCAGCGTGTGTTTAGAAAAAGTATTTAACAATTTAGAGGACATGGTACTCTACTATGGGAGAGCTCAAAGCCGCCCCTTGGGCCTCACACTTGATGAGGCGATTCGCATGGTTCCGAGAGTTTAAAAAAAATTTTAACGATTTCGAGTACTTCGTACTCAATCGTAGGGGAGCACTTGGCCGTCACGCTTGTTTAAGAGAATTTGATTTCCAGAAATATCTTACATAGCTTATGTGCACACAGAAAGATTGACTATGATGATCGTGTGTATGTACAGTGCAAGCTGTTATGTACACCAAAAATAACTTATTTTTGTTTGCAGTGATGTTCACAGCAAGAATTGTAGAAGGACAGAATATTCATGAACATCTAGATGAGTAAACGTATAGAAACAGTGAGCTATATGCACAAACAAGGAGGGGGGTCATTCACAGTGCAAAGTGACGTTTTCGCATTCACCTGTGAGGACAATTTGCTCTGATGCTAAAGAGCAATAATGAATAAAAAAGGGCAAGTTTCTAAAGAATAATGGGGAAAAGACGCACTGCAAATTCACAGTGGTACAAGCTCTAGCCCACCACTTTAATAGAGAAGGAAAAGCATGGACACTCTGTTTTTTTTTTTGCAATAATGAATCGCGTAGACCAGTGACGGAGGAAAGCCTCCTCTCTCAGAATGACCAGTTCTGCGTTTAGATGCATAAGCATTACGTTTCTTAGCCGATGTAGCAGAGGAAACGTGGCCTTCTGAGGGGGTCCCATCAGGTGGGCCAGTCCCCTCCGCTTCCATATAATGAAGGCTCCGATAGCCATTAAGAGTTCGACAATGTTATCCCTGTTGCGGGACTTCCACTGCATACTTATTCGGAACATACTTGTAACCATGCGCCAAAAGGTGCGTGCTACTAGACATTCATGAAAGACATGGTTCAGCGTTTGGACGCAGCCGCATTGTGAACATGTGGCGGAGGGCTCCACGCCCCACGCCGCAAGGCGGTCGGCCGTTGGTAAAGCCCATTCATTCCCTTAGCAAGTTTAGACCACGGACTTCGGAGGGGAGGAACGTGTTTGTTAGAGTCCATTGTCTTTTTACGCGGCATTTCCGGCACTTTTTCTCAGTTAGACTTTCAAAAGCTATTTGTTCACTCATGTCGGTCGGAGACATTTCCATCAGTTTTTAGACTGAGAAATAGTTTTGCCATTGTTGCATAGATTTATCTCACGTGTGGAATACGCTGGTGGCTGTTAAGCAGCTGGTCGCGTGTCGTTCGGTAAACCAAAAAATCTTCTAGATGTACCTAGCAGATACACTACGAGATGCATGCCTCGATACGACGAGTTTTCCAAGAATGCCCAGGTGTTTTTGAGAGCCAAGATGCGGAACATTACTCTAAGGTTTGGCATGCTGAGCCCTCCCCATTTTACTAGTACGCGAACCACGGCTCTAGCAACAGCTTCAGCGTGGCCATCCTAAATAAAAGGAGCCGCTTGCAGTTGCCACTCTCAACAAAACCCATCGAGGTGGTCGAGAAATTCTGGCTACATAAATCAGTGGGGCTGTTATGCTTGTTTTAGTAAGATAAGTTCTTTCAGTGAAAGGTAAATGAAAATTTCTGGCGACTTCATTGCGTCTGTCCACTTCGCGTTGGATCTCTTTCCATGTGGTGCGGTCTACCTCACCAGACGAAAGAAAAGTTACACCTAAGACTTTAATTCTTCGGACGATTTGGAGGCCATCAGGGAACTCTTCAATGTGCACTCCAATGCATAATGCATTGCTTTTTCCGGGATCAAGACGTGCTCCCGACAGGTAACCATACGTGTTAAATATTCGCAAGAAGGCTCTGTAGCTATCTATGTTCTGAATGAACAACGATATGTCATCGGCGTATGCCGCTACTTTCACTTCGCCAATGCCTGGGAGAGAAAAGCTGCGTATCCAAGTGCATTTCTGATTTTTTTTCAATCACAGATCTTTGAATAGTACAAAGAAAATAGCGGAGAGGGGACAGCCTTGTCGAATGCCCCTGCTTACTGCAATAGGTTCAAATGTATAGCCATTCACTACTAATGACGTTTCTAAGTCGGTGTAGAGTAAGCAGATGACGTCGGTTAAACGTGCTGGGAAGCCGTTATACTCCAGCACAGCGAAGAGATAATTTCATTCGACGCGATCAAATGGTTTTTCCTGGTCCAAGAAAACAACAATGCCAGATATTGGTGTTCTTGTAGCGTACGTGAACAAATCGCGAGCCAGCACCAGCGAGGATTATATTGTACGACCTGGAACACAGCATTTTTATATGTCGCTTACTATTTCCTGTAGATTGGTAGTTATGCGGTGTGCACGGATGGCTGTGAATATCTTATAATCTGAGTTTAGTAGGGAAATGGGCCTTCACGCCCATTGATTGGACAGGTCTCCCTCACTTTTAAGCAAGAGTATAGCTCTGCTCTCTCGAAGCGTACTCGTTTTGAACCCTTCATCAACACGGCCATTTAGTATTGTTAAAAGCTAGACTTGTATTGTTTCAAGGAAGTTTTTGTGGAAACTCAGAGGTATCCCGTCTGGGCCGGTGGCGGCGGTTACGTTCATATGCTGAAGCACGAAGCGTGATTCTTCCAACGTCAATGGGCCACACAGACCTTCGTGAATCTTTTGTGGCCTTGGTAAACAGCGTATGACAAAGTTTATGGTGCGAATAATTTGATGATGCAATAGCGTAAACGCTGACAAAACAATAAAAATCGTTTCAAGGTGCCATAACTAAGGCAAAGTCGTAGAATACTAATCTGATGGTGACTTTTATGGCAAAGTAGGCAGTAAAGTGGCTGAAGATCATGCAGTGGGGAATTATTACATCGGCTCTAGAAATTTCCAAGGGGAGGTATTAGTTGAGTTCGCAAAGAGTAATAATTTACGAATATTCAATATTTCCATCAGAAGATGGGCTAACCGCAAGTGGACGAGATGAAGTCCTAATGGCAAAACTAAAAATTAAACAGACATGATTTTGTGTGCCTACCCAGGCATTGTATAGGACGTAGATGTAGTTGGCAAAGTCCAATGCCGTGATTATAGAATGGTAAGAGCTCGTCTTCACCTAGACATAAAAAACATAGTCATAACTAACACACAAGAAGCCAAATATTGACCATGCGGTGAGCGCGAAAGCACAGAAATTTGAAGTTATGCTTCCAGCTTCGAGACATTAAACGAGGTAACCGATGTTGACGTTGACACAAAGAATACTAATCTTATTAGTATCATCAAAGAGAGTGCAATAGAAGTCGGATGTACTTGCACTACACAGGACACTGGCAAACTGTTTCAGGAGAAGGAAAGTCTTAATAAACCTTTAATGACGAGACACCAAATATTTCAAACGTACTAAATATTCAAAGTGTTAGACGACAAGACATGAAAGCCTCTATATAGAATAACCAAATAGAGCTAGTGGAGCACTCAAAGTTAGTTATTAGGTGCAAGGAAGCCGACGTCAGAAGGTACACCATAAAGAGAAATGAGCAGGAGGCTGTATTAAGCGGCAGAAGCCTAAAGGCTCCGAAGGCAAACTTGTGCACAGGTGAAAATCAAATGTATGAATTAAGAAACCAGGAAGACAATGTCATAACTCATAGGATCGTCGCGGTGGCGGAGGCTTTCTGCGTTGATCTATACCAAAGCCAAAACAAACAGGATGATATTGCGATAAACAACACCAGTCCAGAGGAATTCAACTTTCTACCAGTAACGAGAGGGGAACTAAGGAAAGCCCTAGAAGGTATGCAAAGCTGGAAAACCGCTGCTGAGATTAAGGTAACAGCGAACCTTCTGCAAGATGGCGGAGAAATGTTGTTTTGAAAAATGAGCCACCTTTTGCACCAAGTGTCTCTTCACGGAAAGAGTACCAGAATCTTGTAAGAATGCCAACATCAACCTAATACCTGCAAAAGGAGGGGTCGTCAAGGACTTGAAAAATTACAGGCCGATCAGGTTGCTGTCTATTCTCTACAAATTATTACATATATAGTAGAGTACCAAGTACTCAAAATCATTAACCTTTTTTAAAGAATCTAGTGACATAAATAACATCTAATAGAATTGAAGCAACATTAGAGTTTAATACACCCAATTACCAAGGAGAATTTCGTATCGGCTAGTCCACAATGAATCATACTCATACTATCAGTCAGGTAATAGCGAAAAGCTCGGAATACAATGAACCACTATACATTGCCTTCATAGATTAGGAGAAGGCATTTGATTAAGTCGAGACATCAGCATTAATGCTGGCACTACGAAATCAGGGCATCTAAGCAACCTACATAGCCATACTGGAAGGAAGTGCATGAGATGCCCAGCCAGCACATTTCTGCATGAAGAAAGCGACATAATACCAAAAATCAAGGGCGTAAGGTAGGGAGGCACGATCTCTCTAATGCTATACACTGCGTGTTTACAGAAGGTTTTCATGATTTTATAATAGGAAGAGTAAGGGATAAGAGTTAATGAAGGTTGTCTTACTAACCTGCGATTCGCTGATGACATTGCCTTGATGAGAAACTTGCGGGACGAATTACAGCTCATGATTACAGATCTGTACACGGAAAGCTGCAAATTAGGTCTGAAAGTTACAATGCACAAAACTAAAGTAATGTGCGAAAGTCTTGGCAGAAAGCAGCTTTTTGCGATTGGTGGAGAGACGCTAAAAGATTCAAAAGAATGTGTCGACCTAAGACAGGTTGAAACCATGGAGCCGAACATTGAGAGTGAAATAACTAAGTATAACAATGAAGTGGATCACGTTCGGTAGGCATTCTCGAATCATAAGATGTCATCAACCCTCAAGAAGCAGATAAATAGCAACTGTGTCTTGGCAGTACTTACCCACGAAGCCAAAACCTTGAGGCTTTTGAGAGTAGTGCCTGGGCCGACGAGAGAGCGCTGTTATGTTTTCGACAAATAAGTTGCCGAAGGGCTACCGACCTCATGCTGACTATGTATTGTCCCTGTTAGCCTAAAAGCGAAACACCGCCCCATAAGTTGCCGAAGACTTCCTTCAGATGAGCACAGCGGTTTCTGAGGACGCAACATCATCCTTGGAAGAGACAGTGGCGGCAGCCACATTTCACCCCGCTAATTTAGCGCGCAGTTCGGCGGAATCTTTTGGGCATTGTTATGGCGGCCCTTATGATCTATGCTGCAGTGAGCTTGAGACCACTTGCCCAGCAGCACACACACAAGGAAGAGCCAAGTGAATGCCACATTGCAGCTCAGTGACCAAGCCTAAATAGTGGACGTTTACCTGGGTGGGTGTTATTGTGTGACATGTGATTGGACAGTGCAATTTGCACGCGTCCTCCGACGTGGGAATCTAGAGAAAACGTACCCTTTGAAATGAGCAACCCAGCTATTTCGAGAGCTTGTCATGTACTGAATGTAAATAAACGCTGGATTATGTTTCCCTTCTTTTTGCTTGGTACCTTCATCCTGGATCTTCGGTGCCTGCAAAGGCCTGGAACAACAAGGTCTAAAAATATAGCTCAGCTTAAACTAAGGATGAACCAGCGAGCGATGGAAATGAAAATAATAGAGGGAACCTTAGTAGACAAGAAGAGAACAGAGCGGGTCAGAGAATCAACTAGGGTTAACGATATCATAGTTGAAGAAGAAATAGACATGGGCTGGGTACGTAGCACGTAGGCGAGATATCTGCTGATCAGTAAATGCGACTGAATTTCCAGAGTAGGGAAACACGCGAAGGGGACACAGAAAGTTAGGTGGCCTGACAAGATTAAAAATTAACAACATTTTAGTAAAGGAAACCCTTATGTGATGCGAAGCAGCAGCGCTGAGCACCGGTGGCGTCAAGTGTTGAACGGCGCTATCACGAGTGCGACGGTGAGCGCTGGAAGATTCGTTTTGTAGCGAAGGCTGGTGTAGATATTGTGGTTTCTTCAGAGTGGACATGGGCGCTGGACTGGAGCTGGCGCACATTTTGCCTTGAGTGTCAAGGCCTTATTAATGTCAAGGGCACGCTTAGAGGTTGACATTCGCCATCAAAGTCGGTAAAGACCACATGGATGCACTTCCCCCTTATTGTGGTGGTTAGTTTATGCTCCGCCGAAACGCGATTCAGTGAGTGCACGACAAGCATGTAGTCGACAAGGCATTTTGCTCCTCCTCCGCGGACATAAGCGTTGAATTATGCCGTGACTATAAGAGGCACGCGTAGACACGCCTCACCGAAATAAGTCAGCGTCTCCTCCAGACATCACTGACACGGTTCTTTCAACAAGATTAGAGCGAGGTGCAGCGCGAGAATCGTGATGTCGCTGCCGCGCACGGCAGTTCACTCTTATCAGAAGCGTTTTCGAGAGGTTCCAGATCGTTCTTCCAGGTCGACGTCAAAAGCCCGTAGCGCACGCCGACTCCGAGCGTAAACAGCGACTCCCCAAACGTTGCGAGGGGTGGAGAGGGTGGAGCTAAAAAGATTGTACGCGGTGAGCGCAGACAGCCTAAGGAGAGAGTGATGTCAATGCGCGCGCACTGTGAGAGAATGCACGACCTACTTGCACCGCTCAAACACCTGCGGGCAGGTAAGCGTGGGGGGTATGAGGGGACAGCGGTACACAGGCTATCATAAAAGCTGCGTCACATCCAAACGTTCACAGGTGTAACGTGGCAACAGAATGCACAAGACCAGGTTGATCAGCGGATCACCGGAAAGGCCAACGCGCAGCGGCAGGCATAATCGGACTGATGATGACGGTGAACGTAATTACGACCCGGTCATATTCGTCAATCTGACTTACCATCGTGAGCGAATTTTTGTTTATCTGAAGGTAACGGGGTGACTACGAGAGCACCTATAAGTACGAGGCCAGATAGATAGATAGATAGATAGATAGATAGATAGATAGATAGATAGATAGATAGATAGATAGATAGATAGATAGATAGATAGATGGATGGATGGATGGATGGATAGATAGATAGATAGATGGATAGATAGATAGATAGATAGATAGATAGATAGATAGATTGATAGATAGATAGATAGATACGCTCAATGTCGCCGAAGTTCGCTAAGAAATGCTTCGAATATAATACCTGGGCGCATATTTTTACAAGGTGTCCTGGAAAGTGTCTCGCGGGCACTTCTTCAAGCACGTTATGACGCACTCTTAAAGCCTCCGAAAGAGGGAAGAGGTTTTTCATGGCATTGTGATTTAGCACTGCCAACACTGCGTTCATTGGAGAAAGAAGGCGAAGTTTGCCCTCGCTGGTCTCACGTGGAGTTCCAATTTCGATGTGGAATTCACCAAGTCTAGACAGTTCGATGTTACCATCAAGTAATACACTGAAGCTTCCTTGCCAAGACGTGTACTCTGGAGGCAGGAACTGAGCCACCGACAAACTTGGATTCTCATCCTTGATGCTGACACCACTGTCCGCGTGTCGGAAGGCCATTACACACGTCCTTTGGGGGGGGGGGGGGGGGGATTTCTTACGTGTAAGAAGCGGTGCCAAAGTGATAGCAGCATCTAGTAGTTGCACCGAAGAGGTAAATAGAACCGAGAAGGGTTAAAAAATTGCTGGAGTGGCAATTCTTGCCCAAGTGAAGCCGTGCCGACCGCAAAATATCTTCTGTGGCAGCCACCTTACTAGAAGCGTGATGAGCTGTGGACGTTCGGCGACTGAGAAGGAGCGTTTTCCTCGCACGCTCAATGGCTACGAGTTAATCGTCACAAACTTTAGGGTAAATAGAGCTAAAAGTGCGTGCTTTCGTTATTAGTTCTCTTAAGTAAGTCTCGAACTACATGCAAATTTTATTGTATAATAGGCCACTGATACAAGCTTCTGGGAATTATTTCTTGAGTAACAGCTATCCTTTTTTTATGTATAATGTAGCCTTTAGAATGAGTTGTCAAAGCCACTTGATGTCTAAGTGCGTTCTAAAAAAAAGAGGAGCGAGAATGCAGAAACGGGTTCCATTTCTCCTTTGGTGCAGTGACTTCCCCCTTTCGGGTGCTTTAACCATCACGCCCTCTCGCGGCAAGAAACACAGGAGCAAGTTTTATCTTTCAGTGTTCAAGTTTTTCCTCAATCACGGACGTCTTGCACACGCGCATGAGCAGGCCGAGCCTAGCTGGCCGCAGCCCATTGCGAGTGATTAAATTTACCTAAGCTTGATGCAAGCAATGCAGGATTGACCTTTTTTGTTTTATTGGTGTAGAATAAAGCCCTCTCTTTTTTTATCGCCAGGGACTCGCACGATGCTCCGCACACCTCCGTGTGTGTCTCGTGTTGTTTCATACTACCAATGTGTCACGAATTCAAGAAGCTCTGCTTCCCAACAGTCTTGCTTTATTGATTACTTTAGCCTGTAGACAAATAATACGATTTTTTGGTGTCGACATGCTAGGTTAGCATACAAATTTTTAGTTTCGCACGCCACCAATAGCACTCATGAAATGAACGAGGTGCATAAAAAAGCATAACACAATTTTTCAACACCCTAGAAAACCTGATACCACTGACAGCCTATACGTGAAACACGATCAGATACGATTCATGGAGTTATACGCGCCACTACCGCCATATGGGTGTTTTTTGCGTTTTACTCCATTCAAATACGGCCGCCATGGCCGGAAGTCGAGCCTGCGTCCTCCAGCATAGTTACACGACACCCAATAAGACTATGCTACCACGTCAGATGAAAGCACAAAGGGAAACAGGCTGCGAAGTTTCACCGAGCAGTTATTTAACAGACTCGGTTACAACGATCAGAAACGTTTTAAACATCATCATAACTACGCTTTTGTGAAAGTAAACCAATGACACTGGTCAGGTAAACCGAATTCTCCGTCGCATGCGTTTTGAATCACCCATGCCAGCACTGAGCGGTAGGGTGGAATTATGCACGCGTGCAGTACGCCTTTCTCGTCCATGATTCTCTTTTGTCATGAGAAACTCAACACAAAATGCCCTCCTAGTTACAGCTGTGCACAGCAGGTCAGTACTAACACTCACTCACCTTTGTGAAAACAGTATTTTCAATCCAGAATAATAGTAAGCACCATAGCCACAGTGCTAACAACCCAATAGACCTCTCCCTTTTCGTAAACAGTGTGACGTCACTGCGGGCACCCCGCCCACACTACCCTCTTTCGGAGCAGGTGCTGGTGGGCAAGAAAGTTACGCCAGCGGCATCTCTCTGCTTAGCTCAGCTACGTGCCTGCATTTATTCGACAGAAGTTTCTACATTGCCATATTCTAAAGCCACAGCTTCTGAAAGAGGGGTCGAGGAATGGTGATTGTTCATAGTGTGGAAATTTGCTCGTCATAGATGGAGGGATAGAGAAACTTTATTTAGAGTAATGAGAGACGCGACTTGCCCGCAGTAGGCTTCATTTACGTGGATGGCTGCCATAAAAAAAATTCTGATCTATTACGAAAGCGACAGCTTTGAATGTACACAATAATTGGCACTTAAAGAAATATTTGCACAGCATGAATTTAAACTTCCTTCTATTGTGACATGTGCAATGCAGTTTTAAACGAGGTAGAGCAATGGCGGCAGCATGGTTTTGAGCTGCTGCGCGCAACCTCACGGACATGATTCTCAATCATTGCCGCAAATTCTGATCGGAGATTAATTGAAAAAAAAAAACACTTCTTGCCGTGCGTTAGGCTTCGGTTGACATATACTCGTGAAAATTAAAGTAATATTCTGCCGCTGCATTTCTCAATAACCTTGTGAAAACCTAATTGATTTAAAACCCAGCAACTTAATAATCTATATTAATATTTGACACAGTGACTTTGCTGCATTTGACACTTATAACGTGTTTTCGTACCAACATTGCTTCTTTAGGCCTGGTACGCAAACTATTAATGCGCATTGGCTCTTCATAAGGATCGAGCCGTAAACGTACTAGGTAGATAAGAAACAAAAATCTCCGCTGGTTTTATTAACACGTTTCAGGTATCTGATAATACGAGTTATAGCCATGGTAAAGCATATATGCAGATTCGGAACCGCTTCAACACGCTCCCATATTTCACCCGAATACCATGCACTTTTAATATTTTTTTGCACGCCGTGCATACGACGATTTATCCACACACAGATGACCGCGTCAAATGCATTATTATTTTGACTGAAATGTCAGATCGTAAGGCTTCATCGACATTCGATTACTACAACCGGCTCACAACAAATACCAGTGTTTTCGCAGACAGGGTGCACCATGGTATTCTAACATGCCACACCACGCACAATATTCCCTGTTTCAACATCCGTAAAGCTGAACCCATATTGCCGATGCCTTTCAACGCACAATACACGCCACAGCCAACACTGCACATTGTCGTAGACGATGCCCCTGTGGCTTGCACAGGTCGCCACGTGTGTTCACTTCGCCTTGATAAACAGCCAGCCAGCGTGGCAAATAATTTATCACGCACTTTACCACACACACCTGGATGTTCTCTGACATATACCAAGGTAATGTTGTCACTGTGAGATGAAGGTCAAGTTTTCAAAAAAAAAAACTTGCCCCAAGCACCGACTGACTGCACCCAACACAGCCGCTGGCGGGATGGTTTTGCCAACCACTGCCTTGCAAGCGCGCCGGTGACGTCACGCTGTGACATACCCCTGTAGAGGTCTATTGTGACACGCACAATGACTGCAAGTTGGCACGTGAGTCGAATCGCGAGACGCATCTGAAGTAGAGAAGTATGTAGGCACAACGTGTTATAATGCTACAGTAAATTTGCGCACTGCAGCGCTCGTTCCTCCATTCAAGTAATCGAGCTGCCGCGACGCCTACAGCCACTGTCATCGCTCACGAAAAAATACCGTCAGGTGCCATGCCATCTCTTATTTCTCTCACACGACCCGCGTTGTAACGCACGTATACACTGCTAAGACGGTCGTTAGCGCATCAAAAACATTGTAATTGAAGGGCTAAAGGTGTACTGTATCCATCGCCAACGGTCACTCTTGTGGTCAGCACGTAAAAACAATATAAGCAAACGTTAACACGAAACGACTAAACGAGGCCGACGTGACCACAAAACACCTACCACGACGGAGACCAAGTGTGGCCTGCATGCTGCGCCCTCTCCGAGTAACAAGTGGAATATATAAAAAAAGACGTGACCTCCGAAATGGCAAGCGCACGGCAAGTGTTTGCCTTCTCGGTGGCTTCAAGAAAAAAATAAATGTGGCAGTGGTTGAGAGATGGTGCACCGTTTAGAATGCCGTTGGCATTCTATGCATTGCTTGGCGTAATCATTTTCGTGACAACTTGATAAGCACTAGTAATTATTCCATCCATCATTTTGCAAACGTTGATAAACTTCGGACTGTCTAAGAATCAGATACAACATATATACGTGTATGTTGTGGTGTGGCCACAAAACGTAAATAAATTTGACCAAACCTCACATGTAACTTCTGGCACTATGGTCAGTCGAAAATCATTGCTATATAAGCTTGTCCGTTTTCGTAGTAGGATGTAAGTTGAGTGTACTAGAAGTGTTGGGTGACGTGAAAGCGCCTCGCCGCCTGACCCCTTCCGCGGTGCCCGCAGCGGCGGCGCTGCAGTCGAATAGTGTCGAAAGAGCTGCGCGCCACGTGCAGAAACTGCTAAGCGCTTCGGCTCCTCTGTCGAGCTTTCTTGATGCAGACTTCTTCGTACCTACCCATCATTCATGTCTAGCACATGATGCCGTTGCCCTTCAAGTATGACACGCCAATCTACTGAATTCAAGCTCCATAGAAGCTTTTGTGAGTGATTGAAATTAATTCCGAATAGGTGTGTCTTATACTGATTTCTTCCCTATCAACTCTTTCTTATAGGGTTAGGCATCTACAATATTCAAAATAACCGAGTCGATTTATTAGAAGTTATCAATGCTCAGAAAGCTGTGAAATAAAAAACAAATACTGTGTCACACGCACGCAGAACCAGAAAGCCATAAGTAAATTGGAGAGAGGAAGAGAAACTGAACCCCCTACCCTACGAAATGTGGTGTATATTTCCAAATATTTATACTCCATACACTGTTCTATAGCGCGGTAAATTACACCCTAGTCTACCCAAGCAAATTATCATCGTTAACATACGTTTAGATTGAAGTACTCTCAACGAAATTTATGAAGCATTAGCGTGTCTTGAACCTACGAGGGCCTCAACCACTGTTTCTCAACACAGAGCAACTGCAGTTGCTCTGTGTGAAAAATGTACCGTATGGTGCTTTGAGAACAGGGCTTCGAGAGAGGTAATAGTGCACTTGAATTTGTAAAAGACTATGTCTACTTAATACAGGTACTAACCGCGGAGACTGACCACGATACTGAAGGAACTAGAAGAATAAGAATAAAGTGGAGCACATTTGGCAAGCACTCTCGAACCATGACAAGTAGATTGCCACTATCCCTCAAGAGGAAGGAAAATAACTGCTGCATCTTGCCGATACTTGGCTACAGTGAAAAAACCTGGGGACTTGAAAAGAAGGTTCAGCTTAAATAAAGGACGACGCAGCGAGCAATGTAAAGAAAAATAATTGGTGTAACCATAAGAGACAAGAAGAGAGCCGAGTGAATTAGGGAACAAAGCGGGATTAAGGATATCATAGTTGAAATCAAGAAGAGGAAATGGACATGGGCCTTGGATACAGTGCGTAGACAGGATAACCGCTGGTCATTAAAGGTAACTGACTGGATCTTCAGAGAAGGCAATTGGGTTAAGTGGAGACAGAAGGTTAGGTAGGCAGATGAGATTAAGAAGTTGGCGGGTACAAAGTGCCAGCAGCAAGCACAGGGACGAGTTGACTGGCAGAACACGGGAGAGGCCTTTGTCCTGCCGTAAACGTAGTAAGTGTGATGATGATGATGTTGATCATAGTGCTAGAGGCCTAGTAAGTGACTCATAATGTCACCTTTAGTCTCCTGCTCGACGGCCATCATGTATTGGCAGACAAATGAGTAAATAATTGAAAATGTATTATATTTAAGAGGTGCACAGCTCGTTCAACTGCAGGTAAGTAACACATTTTTTCGACGAATAGTCATCTCTTCAAGTCTTCTTCATTGCCTAAAATTGTCTTGTTTGTCTTTATATCAGTTGATATATATGGGTGTCCTATTCAATCCTACCAATATAACTTAGTGTATTGCAAACAGAATAAAATATGTAAAACCGTTACAAAAGTTACTTTTTCTGCCTCTCTTACTGACCTTAAACAAATAATTCAAAGCCAAAGTTTTATAGATTCGTTTAAAATATCGTGCTGCATAATATGTGTAAACCATCGCTACCTTTTGAACGTGAGCCTTAAATGTCGATTATCATCCGCAAGGGGCTAAAATAGACAAAGATTTGCCGATAGATAACATGGGTGACGATCAGCTGAGAGCTTATCAATTAGAATACTAATCATCTATCCCTCTGCTTTTGTGTTGCACGTTACGCAAGAAGGTAACAGAAAAATGAAGCAAATCTGAAACACTAGTATCAGAATTACATGGCCACCAACTTTTCTGTAGGTCGAGAATCCCGGTCATTTCATAACTGTATTATTTGCTTCGAATGCTTTCCTTCACAGGCTCGCAATCTTGGGTTTGTAATGAAGTTGGTTCTCTTGCGTAAGTTTCTATACCTGCCCCTTCCCTTTTTTCCTTTGGACACGCCTTGTTTACGTTAGCTTCAGTAAAAGCTCTTGAAAGTTTTTGTCACACTACTTCAATGAATTCTCAGCGTCATTACCTGAAGAACAAATGCGATTAAAATCTACACAAAAACAAATTAGTTGCAACAGAAGTGAGCGAGCTCAGCTGATAAGAACAGAACTTTACCCATTAACCCGTTAGTGGCGCGAAATGGGTCAGCGAATGCAATCTGTTCTCACTCGGCCGGATAGGTACGGCTGAGCAAATACACAGGGATAGACGGTAGCCAGGGAATCAGTTCGATTCGTTAGTGGCACTGCGGTATTGAACACAGAAGTGAAGCAGCTGATGTTAGGAGAATTGACGAGCTCAGTACTTTGGGGCACTTTCACGACATTACAACCAGGCCGTTTGGTTACATTTACATTGCATGAAACTGAACTTTACCTGTAGTTGAAATCCTTTATATTAGCTCAAAAGAAAGTGTTTCAACTCGCCATTTTGTATTGTGAATCGTCGACGTTAAAAACCACTCTCACTCCTCCATCATTGCCTATTGTAATGGGGAATTCGCAAGGCAATGACTAGTGAGACCATCGCTGAGTGCAAAGCGCGAGCGGGTGCACGAGCTGTAGACGCTAGACTGCCCGAGCATTTGTTTCCGTACCGGCTGTCTGCTATTACCTGGCGTCGCTATTAAACCCCCTTGCAAAGTGGTGGAAGTGTGTTGGGTACACAAACCCGGAACTTTGAAGCCGGAAGCTTCCCACTGCATCAGCAATGCCTGATCAGACGACCCAGCAAGGCACCACCCACCGAAGCATGGCCCAATCTCAAATGGTCATCGTGCCTGCAACCCTGCGCCAACGAGATCCCCCCTTCTTCAGCGGCACCGAATACCAAAATGTGGAGGACTGGTTGCAGCTGTTTGAAAAGGTGTGCGCCGCCAACAAGTGGGACGACCTCTTGAAATTTTAGTATGTCCCAATTTATCTCAAAGACATCGCCAGCCTGTGGTTCACAAACAACCGTACTGAATTTACCACTTGGGCCGCTTTCAAGACCACCCTTGCAGCTGTGTACGATCGCCCCGCAGTGCGCTAGCTGCGTGCTGAGCAGCGCTTACGTGGACGTGCCCAAAGGCAGGGCGAAAACTTCACTAGCCGTATTGAAGATGTAATCAACTTATGCCGGTGTTTAACCCTGAGATGACCGAACATGAAAAGATCAGGCATATCTTGAAAAGCATAGACGATGATGCCTTTGACATGTTGCTGGCAAAGGGCCCAAGTACCGTATCCGAACTTGTGACCTTCTGCCAGAGCTTGGAGGAGATTCGCAAACAAAGTGCAGCAGTTCGGAAGTTGACGACAGCAGACGACTCTCTCACTGCCCTGGCCGTCGGTGGTGACAGCTCCCTGCTGGAGCAGATAAAAGAATATGTACGCGAAGATGTCGCACGATAGCTTTCGTGTCTCGCGTATCTGCCGACCACTGAAGCACCAATGAACCGCCCAACCCCGACAATCAGACAGGCTATTCAGAAGCAGGTCTCCGAGGCGTTGCCATTACTTACGTCTGCCTCTCCACCAACACCTGTTACCAGGCCACTGACTTATGCGGCCATCGCGGCAATGTCCCACCTCGTCTGCCAATGTATACGCCACAACCTGTGTGACCGTCCACCGCGCCATTCCCAGCTACACAGCAGCACGCCGAAAATCCTTGGCGCGCTGCTGACAACCGGCCCATGTGTTACTTTCGTGGAATTCCGTGTCAAGTTGCACGTCTATGTCGTCGGCACTTCACAGTTAACGCACCAAGATATCCTGACTACTCGTTTCGGCCTTCATAACACGTGCCTCACGTACCACCTGAAATTCACGAACGCGATGCGAAAGCTGCTTCCGGCGCTGGAACATTCGCTTCTCGACGTTCTACTTCCCGCTCACCTTCAACTTCAACGAGTCGTCGTTCTGTATCGCCTATGCGTCGACGACCCACCTCCATTGAGACGGAAAAGTAACTGCCGCAGCTCCTGAGGCACGAGCTGCGTCATCGTGTAATTGTTTAAGTCCTCGCCTGTTTCCCGCCAATCTTATCGATGTAATTGTGTAAGGTGTACCGACACTTGCACTCATCGATACGGGCGCCGCAACATCTGTGATTAGTCAAAGACTCTGCCGCTCTCTTCGTAAAGTGACGATGCTTTCTCCCGTGGTTTCTCTAAGTACTGCGAGTGCCCAACAAATTGAGCCCGTCGTGGCATGTGCAGCAAAAGTGGTTATTCGAGACGTGTTGTACACCATTGAATTTCACGTGTTGGCTTCATGTTCCCACGATGTCATCCTAGGATGGGATTTTTTATCACGTCATCACGCCATCGTGGACTGCGCTCGGGCCGAAGTGGAGCTGTTACCGTTTCGTGATGCGCCTTCTCTTGATGCGGCCGTATCTAGTGTGGCTAACCTTGTCGTCGCGACGGACATAGACCTCCCTCCTTTCAGCGCCCAGTTTGTCCCTGCCTGCTGTGCTTCACTTTCTGACGCTACCGTCCTATTCACGCCATCTGACATCTTCGGTAGCCGCCACCACACATCGCTGTCATTCGCCGTTCTTGAGATTTGTCAAGACACTACCGGGATATTTATTTCCAATCCCAACTCGTGCCCCCTAAGATTGCGCCGCAACGAGACGCTCGGCCACATTCAGCTTATCAATGAAGGTACTATCGTGTCTGCCGATTTCTTCGACACCAAGCCGAATATGGAGCTGAACGCATTGGTTCCTCACTTTGCCTCAAACAGCGTGTCTACGATGCATTGAACCATTCTATTGACAGCCATCTCGCCCCAGCTAAACGAGAGCAGCCTTTTACCCTGCTGCACGAATTCACGCGTTCGTTTGATTTCCCCAAGCGGTGCTAGGAAGAACGAACACCGTTGTGCACACACTTGACACAGGAAAGAGTACTCCTTTGCGCCAGCGCCCTTATCGTGTGTCACCAGCGGAGCGTCGGGTAATTGCGGGACAAGTAGACGACATGCTACAGCGTGGAGTCATCAAGCCTTCTTGTAGTTCTTGGTCTTCCCCAGTTGTACTCGTCAAAAAAAGGATGGTTCAATCCGGTTCTGCGTAGACTACAGGCGCCTAAACAACATTACGAGGAAAGATGTTTACCCTCTTTCCCGCATAGATGACGCTCTCGATTGTCTCCATGATGCAGAATTCTTTTCCTCGCTTGACCTTCGCTCGGGTTATTGGCAGGTCCCAATGGCTGAGTCTGATCGTCCAAAAACGGCGTTTGTCACACCGGATGGCCTCTATGAATTTACCGTGATGCCATTCGGACTCTGCAATGCGCCTGCCACATTCGAGCGAATGATGGACAGCATTTTACGCGGTCTCAAATGGAACATTTGCTTGTGCTATCTTGATGACATTGTGGTTTTTTCACCCGATTTCACTTCGCATCTCGCTCGTCTGCGTAAGATTCTACAGTGCCTTACAAACGCCAGGCTTCAGCTTAACCTGAAGAAGTGTCACTTCGTGGCAATACAACTCACCATACTTGGTCATGTCGTCTCGAAAGCCGGCATTCTTCCCGACCCTGACAAGCTTCGTGCTGTTGCCGAATTTCCTAAGCCGACTACTGTTAAAGAACCACGGAGCTTTGGGGGCCTGTGCTCCTATTTTCGTCGCTTTGTCCGGAACTTTGCCTCCATCATCGCTCCACTCACCAAACTCCTTGCTGGCCCTGCAGATCTTTTAATTGGACAGCAGCCCGTAACGAATCCTTCGCAATATTGCGCCAACTCCTTACTTCACCACCCGTACTGCGCCATTACGACCCTACTGTGCCAACCGATGTACACACGGATGCAAGTGGCGTCGGCCTTGGTGCAGTACTCGCGCAACGAAAGCCAGGTTTTACGGAGTATGTGGTCGCCTATGCCAGCCGCGCCCTCACTAAGGCAGAAGCCAACAATTCTGTTACGGAAAAAGAGTGCCTCGCGATTGTGTGGGCGTTAAACAAGTTTCGCCCCTATTTGAACGGCCAAAGTTTTGATGTGTTAACTGACCATCACGCACTCTGTTGGTTGGCTTCGCTGAAAGATCCTTCCGGCCGCCTAGAACGTTGGGCACTTCGCCTTCAGGAATTCGACATACGCGTCGTGTACCGATCGGGGCGAAAGCACTCTGACGCAGATGCGCTTTCACGATTACCCGTGAAATCTGATGATACGGATATATCAGCCCTGGACCTTTCCCTCTCTGCCGTCAGCGTCACAGACATGCCATCCAAACAGCGGAAGGACCCTTGGATCGCCTCGCTCTTGAATATGCCTTCTGACGCATCAGCGTCCGGTTACCCGCGTGCTCTTCGCCGCCAAGCAACGCATTTCGCTATACGGGATAGCCTGTTATTCCGTCGCAACTATCAAGTGGCGGGTCGTAAATGGCTGCTAGTCATACCCAGCCATATGTGGTCTGATATCTGCAAATATTTTCATGCTGAACCGCAACACGCACACGCCGGTGCGCTAAAGACGTATGAGCAAATCCGCCAACGTTATTACTGGCGGGGTATGTACACGTTTGTACGCAAACACATTCGCTCATGTTCCCAGTGCAGCAGCGCAAGACAATCCCTCATTCACCCGGTCAACTGCAGCCTTTGCCATGTCCTGCACGCCCATTTGACCGTGTTGGGATTGACCTATACGGCCCGCTACCGTGCTCTGTTGGTGGTAATCGATGGGTGATTGTGGCTGCCGACCATCTGACAAGATACGCCAGAACGGCAGCGCTGCCTCCGGCTGGCGCTCGTGACGTTGCAACCTTCATCTTGCACCGGTTTGTTCTTCGTCATGGTGCACCACGGGAGCTCCTGAGTGACAGAGGACGCGTATTTTTCTCCGAAGGTCTGCAGCAGCTCCTACATTCATGCCGTACGGTACACCGCTCATCAACAGCCTACCATTCTCAGACGAACGGCCTAACAGAACGTTTCAACAGAACCCTCGGAGACATGCTCGCTATGTATATTGATTCCGACCACTCCAACTGGGACGTTCTTCTTCCTTTCGTGACGTACGCCTACAATACGGCGATTAAATCAACAATAGGCTTTTCTTCATTTTTTTATATGGTCGTGACCCAAGCAACACACTCGACACAATTCTGCCATACAATCCTGATGCCTCCGAGTTCAGCCCAGTTTCTGAAATGGCCGAACATGCCGAAGAGTGTAGTCAGCTTGAGCGGTCTTTCACAGCCGATAACCAAACCCTCCAAAAAGATCGCCACGACCATGATCTTGCTAAGAATACCTTCCCCGTCGGTCCTCTAGTGTGGCTCCGACTGCCTTTCCAATCTCCTGGACTGACTCCCAAGTTTGCACCGAAGTATACGGGCCCTTACCGCGTCATATAGCACCCTTCTTCTGTCACCTATGTGATTGAACCGCTCAAGCCGTCCACGGACAAGCGCCGCCTTGGTCGTGAGGCGGTCCACGTCAGTCGCCTCAAGCCCTGTTACGACCCTCCTGTTCTCTCGTCACAATGAGTCGCCAGGATGGCTCGTCTTCGTCGCCGGGGCATTGTAGTGGGGAATTCGCAAGGCAATGACCAGTGGGACCATCGCTGAGTGCGAAGCGCGAGCGGAAGCACGAGCTGTAGACGCTGGACGGCCCGAGCATTTATTTCCGTACCGGCTGCCTGCCTATTACCTGGCGTCGCTATTAAACCCCCTTGCAATAGACATTTCTCAAGCGTGCAGAGCAATTTGCCGTTTGCTGTGAACAAAAACATGAATTCAGGCAATAATGGTATGGCATGGAGCTCGAAAGACCAAGGCATGTGTATCAAAGTACACAAAAAGAGCCTTTATTTGCACTTGGAAATGAAGAAGGGTCATTCCACGCCAAACGTCCCAGCCATTTATGCGCCCATCGCGAACGCATTCGGTAAAGAAATTGTGCAGAATAACTGCATTAAGATAAATTAACTGCTAGAATATTTAAGGGGCAGAATTCTTTGGGTTCATGTGGTTTGCTTCTGAACTTCCGAGTAAGTCGTATGATGTTGTTTGTGAAAAAATTCATTTGAAGGGTCGCTCCTTTTTTATGTACTAAATTTGAATTACATGTCAAATAAAGGTGCTTGTGTAAGGTGTTTCAAGCTTATTTATTTAGGTGCGATTTTACTGGCACATGCGCCTCAATGACAGCCAGATTGTGTTGTTGACGTTATATTGTACTGAGGCGTTAAACCCCACATATCAATCAATAATTTTTTCTATACAATATTGCACTTTGTATACATATCTGACTAGTAAGTACCTACCCCCCAGAAGGTATATTTTGAGGAAAAAATACTTTTATACGTCTCAAGCCGCTAAAGTTTATAATAAAAAGCATGACCTTCATAGAATAGTGATTTATGTATAGATTTAGACGCAATTTGCACCACGTACTGGTCCAATTAAAATCACTTTTATCTTTATATCGAAAGCCAATAAACAATCAATTTTATATGGCTAATCTCAACACTACATTTTTGTATTAAAGAAGAAAATATTTTTGATTTTTTACATGGCCGCCTATTTTCTCATTTGGTCATACGACAGCTGCTGCTTTGACATTCTCCGCGGCTGTCAATTGGAAAGTTCAAACATTTCCTTCCCTAAACAAAAAGTGCACTGATAACAATTACGATATGAAAATAACTGTTTGTATCAAGGTGACTCTTAATTGGACCACTACATTTTGTCAATTGCATCCTAATATGGAGAATGATGACACCTTTCCAACTTCGTTATGTATGTTGTCAAGTTTAGCAGTTTGAGAGGTCTAAATATATTTTTCCTTCAAAATATACCTTCTGTGGAGTATGTATTACTAAAATAATCATACGAAGTCCACTATCACAGTAGAAACAATGCAACGTAACACAACTCGGCTGAATTTGTGGAGGCGTATGTGCCATAAAAATTGCGCTATTACTACTGAGCTTCGAACACTATAAGCAAGAACCTTTACATAACATGTAGACTACATGTGGTATAAAAAAAGAAGCCCTGCATTACAAATTTTTTACAAACACAACGCAAACGACAATCCTGGAAGCTCAGAAGGCAGACCCGTAACCAAAAAAGTTTATTCTCGAAAATATTCTAACGCTTCCCTCTTTTCAATGCAGCGATTCAGCACATTTTGTTCAAATACATTTGGAAAGGTCGCGAAAATGGCTGGTGCGTTTGGCGTGAAATAACCCCCATACAAAATGGGGCGTACCAATTTTCTCGCAACTGCTCTGTGCTTTGATATATTATATCAGCATACTGAAGAAAAAAGGCTTGCAGCATAGTACTACTGTTCTTGCTGTTTGTATGCATCCTTGCACTGTACTTTTGTGTTGCATTGAATTCTAGGTCATCGCACGCCACACGTTCCAGCTATTTTGGCGGCCATTGCAAACGTATTTGAAAAAAAAGTGTGCTGATTTAGTGCATTCAAAACTGTGAAACGGTAAAATATTTTCGAGAGAAAATTCTTTTGGTCACGTGGATGCCTTAGAAACTTCCTAGAATGTTGTTTAAATGTTGTTTGCAGAAAAATATATTTTAAAAGAATCGCTCTTTCTTGTTATGCCAAATTTGGTATACCCGTGAAGTAAAGGTGCTTGTGTAAGGTGTCTGTAGCTCAGTAATAAAAAACCAATTTTACTTGCACATACGCCCTTTAGGATTTGGCCAAAATGTGTTAGGTTTGCAATTTTTCATTGCAATACTGCACTTTGTATGAATAAATAAATCGTGAATACTTACCCCACAGAAAATGTATTTTGAAAAAAAAAATATTTTTAGACCTTTAAAGCTGCTAACCTTTACAATAAAAATACTAATTTCATAAAATTCTCATTTCTGTCCATATTGAGATGCAATTTGCACCCTGTGGTGGTCCAAATAAAAATCACGTTTGCACCTAAATCGAAAGCAAATAAACTGTGCTTTTCATACAGCAAATCTTGCCATTACAGTTTTGTCTTAAGAAAGAAAGTACTTTTTGAACATTCCCCTTGACCGATCTTCTCATTAGATCATACGAGAGCAGCCGCCTTGAGATTTCCAATTGCCATCAATAGAAAAGCTCAAAAATTATTTTCTTTAAAAAGTGTAATAATGAAATTTTGTGAATGAAAACTACAGTTCGTTTGCTTTCGTTTTAATTAAAAAGGTGATTTCGAATCAAACCACCACATGGTGCAAATGACTCATCTATGCGGACGAAATTGGCAATCTTGTAAAATTTGTGAATTTTCGTCGTAATGTTTAGCACGTTGACAGGTCCAGAAATATTTTTCTCAAAATATGTCTTTTGTGGAGAAACTATTCACTACTCAGACATACATACAAAGTGCAGTATTGAGATAGAAAAAATACAAACTTAACACATTTTGTCTACACCCCAGGAGGCGTATGAGTGAGAAAAATTGCACTTAATATACTGACCTTCAAACACCTTACACAAGTACCTTTATTGACACGTAGACCAAACAAAATATCGAAAGGATGAGAGCTACTTTTCAAATATTTTTTTTTCACAAACAGCACCATAAGGACATTCTAGGAAGTTCGTAAGGCAGCCACGTGTTTTAAAAATTTTCTTTCGGCAATATTCTATTGTTTCACTGTTTTGAATGCAGTACACCAGTACGAATTTTTTCCAAGTACATTTGAGATGGTCGCTAAAATGATCGGGACGTTTGGCATGGAATGACGCATGTGTTGTGCCAGAGGCATAAAATGCAAGACAAGTGTTATTCTAATGAATATAATGACTGAACAGTCTTATAATTACATTTTCACTTTACAATATTCTTTGTGTGCTCATACATTCAGAATATTGGAGATACAATATTACAGGAGTGAATACATTGGAGAAAATTACAATGGTTTTACATTGTCAGTATAGCTTAACCATTCAGAATAGTTGATGTAAAGATGTAAAATATTAAGCGCATCACACATTAACAAGTTGTCCTGAAACAACGCAACAACAGACAACATAAAATGGACACACAAAAAAGCGTGAAAGAGTAACCAGCTACAGCTACCAGAAATGGAACGGCCAAGCTAGGATCTGGAGCAATATTTTGAAGCATCATATCTGGCTTTTTCAGCAAGAATATCTAAATTTGGTGCAAGTTTCAGGAAAAAGAGATGCAGCATTTTTGCCTGAAATAAAAATTTGACAGGATTACAACAATTCAGACTGAATCACACCAGAAAAAATAAATGCGAAAATTATTTAACATCCCATAATTCATACAAAATGCACTGCAGTGCAGCTATTTCAATAAAGACAGTCTCTTGAACTGTCCCACAGCCCACACAATCCTGATACTCATATTAGCATTTGCCAAGCGTGTCAAACTGTATGACAGGCAACCTACAAATTTGAGATTCGTAAAGGAGGAGCTAAAGGGGGTGGCGAAACAAAAAAAAGTGGTATACGATTTCTTTATCGTTTCTTAAAGCCACAGAAACCTCATACATCATTCTGAAGGACTGCCAGCACTCAGACTAGCCCTCGTCATTCGAAATCTATGTAGTAGCCGACAAATAGAAGCAACGTAATAGGATAATTAGGGATAATCAGCGCTTGACCCTCGCTTGTAGTCATGTTATCACAAGACATGAATATCACGATGATTATGTTCGCACGAGTCACATACCTTCGCATTCCATATAAGTCACCTATTACCAGATTTGGCATATGTGAAGCTAGCGAAACCGCCGCGAGCCCATCATGGGAGTGGCATGTAGTCATGTTGTTAAATGACACACACGTCATGATTATCATGTTTGGATGTTTTATTTACCTATGTCGTCCATTCGCGTTGCTTAATATCGAGTTTGTTACATGTGAAGCTGGCGAAACGGCTGCGAGCGCATCATTAGCGTAGCATGTAGTCATGTTGTTACATGACATGCATATTAGGTTTGCCATGTGTACACCGGTATCATACCATCATCAACCATTCACATACCGTGATGCCAAATTTGGTATACGTGACTCTAGCCAAACGGCCGCAAGTGCATCAGGAGCGTGGTATGTAATCTTGTGTTTACATGACACGCATGTCATGATTTTTGTGTTAGGGTCTGTCGCTTGTGTTCGCTATGCAATCATGTCATACCATACCACTTTTAACATGCCTTGTAAACGAAACCACCACAAGAGCTGCAGGACCACGAAGTGTAAATCATGATATTCATGACATAAGTTTCATGATTTAGATGTTGTGACTACTCAAATATGTTCTATATGCAGCCATGTTATGCCATACGAAGTTTGGAATTGATACCATTATTGAAATGGTCGGGAGAGCTAAAAGTAATAGGTGGCTAGATAGATTGATAGATAGATAGATAGATTGATAGATAGATAGATAGATAGATAGATAGATAGCAGGATAGATAGATAGCAGGATAGATAGATAGATAGATAGATAGATAGATAGATAGATAGATAGATAGATAGATAGATAGATAGATAGATAGATAGATAGATAGATAGATAGATATGCTCAACTTAGCAGAGATTCGCTAAGAAATGCTTCGCATTTAAAAGCACATGAACACACACAAATCCTCACACAACTACAGCAAAACACGAAGTGCCAACCGCTTTGATGAGTGAATTGTAAGCGTCCCCCCCACTTAAAGAAAAGCCAGGCATGTGCCGAAGGCGAAGCGCAGTCAGTCACAGCGAAAGCTAGAAGAGCGGTCTTTCAGAGCCTTTACAAACAGTAATTGCGTAATTATACTGCAAGCACACTTGCCTGATACCCTCTAGGGCAATAATAATAAATTTTTGGGTAGTAGGCTGGCGTTCGCTAAGCTATTTTCCGTCATTATTCTGAGAAGCGTGGTATCCGCTAAACACTTGTGTAGTGTTGTGCGTTTACACCAGATGGCCTTCTGAGTCATTGGACTCACAATAGATGGCGCCATTGCGCTCGTGTGCATATAAACGGTACTCGCTGATTAAACTGGGTTATTGTCATGGATCGTACAGTGGTGTAGCGTGGTTACTTTCACGTGTCGCCGTGCCGGCTACACGACATTCTGGCGACGAGGATGGCTTCCACGGGCATTTTGCCACCTCCTTCTTTTCTGGCCACCCCCCGCGGGCCCGATGTGCCATGGGCCCGCTGGTTACGACTGTTCGAAAGGTTTCTGCTGGCGTCCGGAGCGAACGAGCTACCCGCACCCCGTCGCCGAGCCCTCCTGCTGCACTGTCTTGGGACGGAAGGACAGCGTATTTTCGACGCGCTTCCATCTAGTACGACGCAAATCAAGGCAGAGACAACGAGTGCTGCACCCGGTGTCACGGCCATGCCAGATTCCACTGCTGGAAACATCGGAACCACTGCACCTACTGGAACGCAAGACATGAACACGGAAGCCCTACGCCCTCCCGACGAGTACGACGTAGCCATTGAGATGCTTTCGAAGCATTTCGCCGCCCCTTGCAACGTCCGCCTTCAACGCCATCGATTCCGGGAGCGTCGTCAACTGCAGGGTGAGCCCATCACCGATTTCGCCGTAGCGCTTCGGGAGTTAGCAGCTCTTTGCAATTTCGCCACTCAAGCGGACGAAAACCTGCGTGAACAGTTCGTAGCAGGCGTCACGTGCCCGCGGCTACGAGAGCGATTGCTGCTGGAGGGCGATAACCTTACGTTCGATCATGCTGTCGAGGTAGCACGGCTTCGTGAGCAAATCCAGCGGGAATCCGAAGCCTTCGCCTATTCTGTGCAGCGCATTCAGCAGCAGTTGCGAGACAGCTCAGCCAGGCACGATCGACAAGATAACGGCGATAATGGCACACGCCTCCCGGGCCGTCGCCACTTCAGCTGCTCACGCGCGTACAGCCCACCTTCACCTGATATGAATGCCGCCGCCACTGCTGTCCCCGGGCCTAGAAATGTAAATGCCTGCGGAAACTGCGGCGCAGCACGGTGTTCGCCTACGGAGTGTCCCGCGTGCGGTCGCACATGTTTTGCCTGCGGACGCCGTGGCCATTTTAAGAGAGCCTGTCGCAGCTACCGTCGCGGCCGAGAAGGGTATTCTGCAGAGGTCCAGGAAATCGTTCCGGAAGAGGATGCTACCAGTGCCATCAGCATCTTGGCGGTCCGTCGTGATAAGAGCACAGGCGTCTACGTGGATGTCAATGTCACGTCAGTTGCCGCGACGACACGGGTGCATACCAATAACCTTTTGGTGGACACAGGCTCGGCCGTGTCTATTATGGGTAAGCACCAATTCCAAGGCTTGTTCGCAAACGCAGTACAACTGTTCCCATCTTACATTGCTGGATTTTTCGCGCAGGAAGATTCCCGTTCTCGGGTCATTTCACGCCATAGTCACATACAAGGGGAAAGAAGCCATTGTAACTTTTCATGTTACGCCATGTGGTACATCTCTCCTTGGCCTGGATGCGGTTCAAGCCCATGGCCTTTGCATCATGGGAGAGGAATTGCGCTGCCTAAAAATGTCCACGCAGGAATGCCGAGAGCTTCCAGCAATGAGTTAAGGCCTTCCCCAAAGCCCAGGCATGAAAAACCCCTTGGCCCTCCCAAGTTTGGAATGCCGCCAACACTGTGGACCACGTTTGGCCACTTGTTTTTGCCTGGCCTGGGATTTGTAAGAGGTGTGCAACATAAAGTTAAGATGAAAACTTCCATCGCGCCAGTCGCACAGAAGCTGAGACCCCTACCATTTTCAGTCCGCCAGCTGGTCTTTGACGAGATTGAGAAGCTACTTGCTGCTGATGTCATTGAGAGAGTCAATGCTTCCGAGTGGGTATCTCCTATTGTAGCAGCCCGCAAAACAGATGGTAGCATTCGACTGTGTGTTGATCTCCGGCAACCCAACAAAGCTATAGTAGCAGACAACTTCCTTTTGCCACATATGGAGTAGCTGCTTCATGCCCTCAATGGAGCCCGCTGCTTTTCCAAGGTGGACCTGGCATCAGCCTACTACCAGGTTGTGCTGCACCCAGACAGCAGGGACCTAACTTCATTTATAACTCACGATGGCCTCTTTAGATTCAAGAGGGTCTGCTTCGGGCTGGTATCGGCACCAGCTGCGTTTAAGCAGGTCATGACGAAAACTCTTGGAGGTTGCAAAGAGGTCTTATGATACTTAGATGACATAATTATTTCCGGCAAGACGGAGAGCGAACGCAGGCAAAACCTGGAGCAACTGCTGAAACGAATAGCAGAAGCTGGGCTCAAGCTCAACGAAAAATGCGTCATCAACACGTCATCGTTCTTAGGACATCGCGTCAGCGCAGAAGGTATAGCACCGCTCTAGACCAAGATTGATGCAATCATCAATGCTCCTGCGCCTAGAGATGCAGCCACGCTACGCTCCTTTTTGGGGCTAGTTGAATACTATTACAAATACGTGCCGCGACTGGCAGAGCAAGTAGAGCCAATGCGTTGTCTACTTCGCAAAGACGTGCACTTCGACTGGGATGACGCTGCGAAAGAGAGCTTCGCGGGAGTAAGAAGACTTCTAGCATCCCACAAGGTCTTCCGAATGTTTGACTCGACGCTACCTGTCATTGTCGCAACAGATGCCTCTGCGTACGGTCTCGGTGCCGTACTGCAGCAAGTGGAGGGGTCCCATGTGCATACTGTGGCATTTGCATCGCGGACATTAACAGAAACAGAACGAAAATACTCGGCCGGAGAGCGTGAGGCCCTTGCCTGTCTGTGGGCCTGCGAGAAGTGGCACGTTTACCTCTGGGGCAGATCATTTACTCTACTGACGGATCACCAGGCTTTGGTGGCACTGCTCTCATCCCGTAGCACAGGACAGCGGCCACTTCGTATTGCAAGGTGGACCGCACGACTGCTGCGCTACAACTTCAAAATACAGTACCGCAGCGGAGCCCACAACCAGGTAGCAGATGCCTTGTCCAGACTGCCCGTGCCAGACACAGAAGGGGGCTTCCATGTTGATGTAGAGGTTGTGTCCTTGGTTACATCGTCTGTACATCGGGAGAATCTTCAGGTTGCTACCGCGGAGAATGACATACTATGGCAGGTAATGCAATTTATCCAGTCATCATGGCCAACAAGGAAAAGACTTGCCGCAGAACTGACTCCGTATTACGAAATACGAGACGAGCTCTCGGTAGTAGATGGGTTTGTTCTGCGCACAGAACGCGTTTTAGTGCCTGCCAAGCTAAGGGATTCATTCATCCAGTTAGCTCATGAGTCACACCCGGGAATTGTGAAGACTAAGTAGCGCATCAGGGAGAAGTACTGGTGGCCTTGTCTTGACAAGCATGTGGAGGCCGCCATCCGGAGTTGCAGCGCCTGTCAAGCCTCGGACAAGAGTGTCAAGAACTGGCAAGCCCCAATACAGCCTGTCCCGCTTCCTGACAGGCCTTGGGACAAAATATCAATAGACATCATGGGCCCTTTTGAACGTGCACCGGCCGACTGTCGATTTGTCATCGTGGTAGTGGACTACTTCTCCAGATGGCCAGAGATTGCGTTCTGCAGTGACATCACTTCTCGCAAGGTGATCAACTTTCTGCTCGCTGTCTTTGCGCGAGAGGGTTACCCGACTGAACTAGTCTCAGATCATGGCCGACAGTTTACGTCGAGTGAATTCGAGTGCTTCCTTGCAGACAGGGGCATCAAGCATTTCTTCTCGACAGTTTACCACCCTCAAGCCAATGGCTTAGTGGAAAGATTCAACAGGGCCTTGAAATCGTATATACAACCAGCTCTCCTAGAGCAGCGACCAATCAAGACCACAGTTATAAAGTACCTGGGTATTTACCGAGCCACACCCTACAGCGCCAATGGCATCTCTCCAGCAGTGTTTTCTTCATGGCCGCCACATGAGGACATCATTAAATGTTGTTGGCCAGCCATCAGTGGATTTCGGCACCCATACTGCCCGTGAACTGCGTAGACTTCGGCGTCGTGTCTGCGAATACCAACAAAGAAATAAGGCGTATGCAGACAAGCGAAGAGCAGCCCGGGAGCCCAAATTTAAAGTGGGGGCCTACGTGCGGGTGAAACGCCCGGTAGCTGGAATAAAAGGCACCCCTAGTTTTGGGGCTCCACTCAAAATACGGAGGCGGGTAGGACGAAGGTCATTCCACTTGGAGGACGGCCGTACCTGGAATGCCTCCCAACTGTCGGCTGTACCCCATGAAGCTGTTCACGAAGAAACGGGGGCAAGACAAGAACCGCTGTGGGCGGACATGGAGACAGACGGGTCGGCAGGAAACGCCACAGCACGAAAACCGTCCTCGAAGGCACAGAGCCATATGACCCAAAATATCCCATTACAGGAAGCTGCACAGTCTCCGGGGGGGTCAGCACTGCCTCCTCATACGCCAAGCCCACCACGGCCTCCACCAACGGGGAACACGACCGCAGAACTGGGTGCTGATCGTGGCGACGAACCAGAGGTCGTCCATCAGACAGAAGAGAAGCCGGTGCCCCTCCGTCGCTCTACACGGGAGCGAAGACCACCAGTGAGACTCGGGGACTATGTGCAGTGACTTGTTTACGGTGGAGACTTACTATAGTTTTCTGTCACGGGTAGTGACTGTTTCTTTTCTATGCACATAATCTGTGTTTTATTATCAAGGAAGGGGGTAGATGTAGTGTTGTGCGTTTACACCAGATGGCCTTCTGAGTCATTTGACTCACAATAGATGGCGCCACTGCGCTCGTGCGTATATAAACGATACTCGATGATTAAACTGGGTTATTGTTATGGATCGTACAGTGGTGTAGCTTGGTTACTTTCACGTGTCGCCATGCCGGCTACACGACAACTTGCAAGGAATTATGAGCAATCGTTCGTGCAGTGGCTGATGATGATGAGGAATTATGGTTGAAATGGGTATGCACCATACCAGTAAGGATACAAGAAAAAACTTCCCAATTGGACGGCCCACTCATTACGCTATTCGCATTGTGCGACGACTGTTTGTTCTTTTTTGCACCCGTTGTAATACCGCTTCAAAAATCTTAAAAATTTAGAGAGAGTTACTTCATTTCATGACAACTATGAGCATTTTTTTCAAATTAATTTCCGGAAACTTAGTGATTGGCTAGGGGTTGATATTCACTCGTACCTGGCAATTTTTATTGTTTGTACTATTTAATCTGTCTCGATTTTTCTTTTGGTCATGAACATGAGTTCTTTTTTTGTCTCGGCCAGTGTAACTGATTTCAACGCCAAAGTTTCTTCGAAACAAGCTCTTTAACGCTTCCACGTCACTAGAATGGTTCTCCACCAAACCGACTGTAGTCATCCCCGTGAGAGTCAGGGTGACCAAATGGCGGCGTTCTGATGGAGAAATGATTCATAGATGCAGAGTCAACCTAAAGATTACAGCTAGTTCAACTTTACCTACGCCCCCCCCACCCCCGTGGGTGACTTTTAGAGACCGTGCCCCTCTCTGGACTAACGTCTCCACCCTAGGGTGAAGATCATGCGTAATCATTGTTTTTCTCCCTCTCCCTGCAAAGAAATTAATTTTTGCAACACGAAAGGTAATATTCAGCAATGCGTCTTACTGTGCGCTATTATACACAGTACTTGCGGATAACTTCTTTTCGGAAACAAATGATGGCTGCAGAACCAAAATATCGCGTTTGCTTCCGCTACCAGATCCACGTCCCTCGATAGTGTACGCATTTTCTGTTTTATATAAACCACTCCTTTATAGTCTACGTGTAACAATTGTGGGACAAAAAGTATTTTACAACAGTGAGAGTTTTTTTTCTGTTTTGCTTTGCAAGATGTGTCTCTGTGTTTTGGCACGTTTGAGTATTTTGTTCTGTTTACGTGTACCTTAAACGTTAAGCGGCATAAGCATTTATATGAAAGATTCATTTGATGCAGCTAAGCATTACCACAGTGGTGCTAAACGGTCTCCAAAACTAACCACATCGCGTTGGAGTACATGAGAAAAAGCTACATCCCCGTAGCTTTCGCTTCGTTTCTAAGAAAAATTCTCGACGAGTTTAGTTAAATGTGAAGTTTTCATGTTCAAAGCAATCCCTGATTTCTTTCGCAGCACGGCATCTGTAAATAGTGTTTAAACAACGCATACGTGAAGAGAATCGCCGTCTTAAATTAAAAGCAGGCGTGTGACAAATGAAAGCTTTCAAAAATACTTCCTAAATATAATATGTATTTGGTGAATAAATGGTGTGACCTGTACTGTTAAATAAATGTGATTCGGCAATATATTTGTGGATTTTCATTTGTAGTTTTTTGTGACAAAAATAATAGTAAGTTTTTTCATATTACAGATTGACGAACAAAAAGATTTTATTTGCACAATGTTTAATGAACAACCAAATAATAAAATAATTCCATCCGTGAATTTTCGGCACCGCAGCATGAAAATAGAGTTGCCAAGGTCAAGGCTGATCAAACGCGATTTTTTTACGTTTTACAATTGCGCTGTTTTCAAAATGAATATGTGAATAAAGGTTATACAGTAAGTCAGGTACTTCCAAAAGGCGGAAAAAGGAACGTTCAATCATTCATTGCCAGAATAATAGCACTTATTGTTCCCTCCTAAACGTACCTTAAGTCTGTTTGTAACAATATTTGCTCGTGTTTCTTTCACATTTTGTCACATATGAGGAAAAAAAATTAAGGATGTAGAAATCATAAGTGTCGCTGAACTGGGCTGCTGCACTTTTTCAATACTCATACAGTGCGGTATATGGGTACGCTTTTATTTCTGTTTCATTCCCTGATTACATTATATTTGTTCTGTGTAGCTCAAAACACTATAGAAGCACATTTTGTCCACAGAGGCTCTGAAAATCAACAATAAATGGCTTCGTGCACATTTAATGCTGGCGTAGGTAAAATATAATATGCAGAAAAAAGCACACGACATCAATATTTCTGCTGAATTAGAATAAGTAATGTTACGAAATGTGAAGACCGGTTATTAACACTTTCACGAAGTACTAATCACTCAAAACTGAATAGCAGCAGCATTATCGTAATCAGCTTTTAGCAGACACTGCAACTTGATCAAAACTTGAAACTTTCAGGTGTCGGGTAAGCTGTAAGGCTCATTTTCTTACGAAACAAAGGTGCCAAACTATGTGTAAAGCTATTCACAAGAAAGGAACCATCGGGCCTCGTCACTGATGTATGGTATTATATCCTTCAATGTATCCGGTAGCATTGGTTTCAGTTTCACTGTGCCGTACATAATAATAATATAATAATAATAATAATAATAATAATAATAATAATAATAATAATAATAATAATAATAATAATAATAATAATAATAATAATATATTATTATTATTATTATTATTATTATTATTATTATTATTATTATTATTATTATTATTATTATTATTATTATTATTATTATTATTATTATTATTATTATTATTATTATTATTATTATTATTATTAATTGTTGCGGCTTAACATCTCAATCTACATTAAGATTTTGAGCGACACCGCGCTGGAGCAATCCAGAGTTGCTGAACATGAAATGGAATGGAAAAACTTTATTCAGAGAGACGCCCTTAGAGCGTGGCGAGCGTCTTCAACGTAGGGACCGACGGTGAGTAGTACCTGGTGGCCGCTTCGTGGGCCTGCTGGATGACCCAACGGTGGTGGACGAAAAGTGAGCTTCTCAGAGACCTCTTGTTTGAGATATAGCCAGAAAGAGCGTTTCTCCATTTCCAGAGCATATGTCTTCTAGTGTAGCCGTTTGTCCACATGAGGGGCACATGCCGCTGGAGTACGTATCGGCATAGAAAAAGTGAAGCTTGGCAAGGTTTGGGTACGTGTGGGCTTGATATATGCGTAGGGTCAGCGCCTGCGGAAGTAGCGGAACAGGTGCAATATATCTATTGCTACCTGCTCCGCTACTTCGGGGTTTCAGGTGAAGATTGTGCCAGAAACTACGGTATTATCCGTGGACGCGGATAATACCGCGAATAAGAGGAAGGCTTCGTTGTTGTGAGAGGCGTTGGCGTCTGAGAACAAGACGTCATCGTCTTTATTTACAGAACAGACTTTTTTTTATAAAATTTGGGTCGCAGTAATGCTGTTGTATCCTTCGCATTTAATCCCAATGTCAGTGGCCTGAAACTAACTTAAGCTGTCTAGCCGCAGTGACAAAGTTTAGTCTTCAAAAGGACAAGGCAGTCAAAAATAAGTGAGAGAGGTGGGGGAGGTTGAACAGAAGACTACATAACAAGTCCATTTTACAGAATACCTTTGCAATATCTTATACAGGCGTCCTGAAAGGGGATTTGGTGTCAGATTTTGAGAAGCATATGTACCTGCGTACACAGTAAATAAAATCAGTACATCGATACTGAAGTATAGAGCATTAATCATGAAGCGAAGAAGAAAGAAGGGGTACTTTGAGCCAGCGCCAATGAGAGCATTCACCGCCATGATGTCAAGCTGGGGCAGGAGGTTGGTGAGCTATGGGTAACGTTAAGCTAAGGTCTATATATTACACAATTAAGCTAGCGACACTAATCATTCTTGATGCCTTGCTTCTCGCTGTCTTCTTTGCGGCTCCTTTTCTCCGTCACCCGCATCTGTCAGTGGTGCTTTCATTGAACATGATGTTTTCAATGGCGAGTGCTAATTTTTATTCTTATGCAATAGGTTCAAAACAAGTACGCATGCGCATATCGCTACGATCGGATTTATACCGCGAAAAAAAGATGGAATCGTCGCCAAGACACAATTTATTTATTTATTTATTTATTTATTAGAATACCCTCAGGGCCCGTAGGGCATTACAGAGGGGGTGGGTACAACATTTATAACACACAAGAAAAAAAAAAGACAAAATAAAGAAACAAGTGTCAGATGCGCAAATCAGGAAGGCAACATCAGTCAACTAAAAATGTATAAGTAAGAATTCAAGCACATACAAGACAAAGATAGATAATGGAAACTGCGTATAGTTACAAGCATTGCTGAGAAATTGCAGTCTTGAATATTAAAGGGTCTGTTATTGTTACGACGGAAGAGGGAAGGTGGTTCCAATCGGCGGCTGTTTTCGGTAAGAAGGCTGCTGAAAAGAATTTGGTGCGGCAAAACGGAATGGCAACCTTATGCTGGTGATCAATGCGCGATGAGTGGTATGACGGTTGTGAAATGAGGTCTCGCTTCATTGATGGATTGTGAAAAAATATCTTATGAAAAAAATGCAGTCGCGCCAGTTTTCTCCGGACAGTTAAATTGGGTAGGTCAAGGTTAGATTTCATTTCTGATATGCTAGCAGTACGAGAATATTTAGAACAAATGAACCGAACTGAGCGGTTCTGAACAGATTCTAACGCGTTAATTAAATTTTGCTGTACGGGATCCCATATAGCGGACGCGTACTCAAGCTTTGGGCGAATTAGTGATCGGTATAATAGAATTTTGAGGGACAGCGGAGCGCGAGAAAAGTTGCGGCGTAAGTATCCTAGCTTTCGGTTAGCGTTATTACAGATGTAGGTAACATGCGTGTGCCAAGATAGATTGTTGGTAATGTAAACGCCGATGGATGGATGTATTGATGTGGCTGTAACCTTTAAATCGGGCAGTGGCTAATGCCACCTAGCCTAATACTTAATGAACCAACAACTAGATTTGCCTTTTTTTCCTTCAAATAGCGAAGTATAGGCTTGGTATTTTCAATTGAATGGTTTAATTTTTACTCGTGCCTTTACATAGCCCCCAATCAGATAACCTCCTTTTAAATACTTCTACCAGCTTAAAGTATAGTTTGGCCTCCCTGTCATTAAAACCCAGTGCTTTGAAAAACTCTGTGCCATCATCCTGAACAATAGGGTGAAGCCTTTTACAGAAAATTATAAAGTATTCGGCAGTTTTCTTCTCTTGTCTGCATGCACTGCATACCGTTTCTAACCCTTCATATTTGGCCCGATATGTCTTGGTTCGCAATACTCTTGTCCTGCCCTCAAAAATTAGAGAACTTCCCCGAGTATTATCATAGATACTTTCCTTGGCAATGTCCTGCTTAAAAGTTTGATAAATCGCCAGTGCGGACTTCTTAATCACGCCTATTTTCCTCATGCCAGTCTCCGTTTCCTTCGCCTTCTTTTTAACCGATAGTTTATTTTGCTTTGGCCCCCTGTTAATTTTTAAGTATTTACCCGTCAATCGTTTGGTTCGCATTCTCCATTTGGAATTGACATTATCCATGTACAAGTAGCTGAAATCCTTGATAGCCCAATGCTCCTCACCCCAATTCTTTCAATCGCTTCTCAAATTTTATCTTTATGCTAGGTTCCCTTCCCTCAAATCATGTACATCCCATATCACATTGTACTCCCTGATTTGGTGTATTTCCGTGAGCTCCTACACTCTAAAAAAATTGAGTGAAAAGGGTGTCTTTTATTTGCACAAAAATAATCGTCATCAGGCTTGCATGACCTTCCTTTCTTGAAAGCTCGGCGCTGGCCACTTTTCTATCGCGAATGCAATGTAACCTTGATAATGGGCATGTCGATCGCGGCCGGAATGTACCGGGCGTGGGGTGATAGCGCAAGGATGGAACGCAATATAGATGACGATTATATTTGTGGGACAAAAAGGCACCCTTTTTACTCACTCTTTTTTTAGAGTGTAATACCTATTCCACGTTGCTGAATTGCTTAGCTTGCTTGAACTTCTGATCTCATGCACAAGACCACATTGCCAAACGTCAAACCAGGAACCATGACCTCTTTTTGTATTACTCTCACAATATCATACCTACTGTAATTCCACAGTCTCCTATTTTTCATCACTGCTGAACTCCTGTTACCTTTAGTCATCACGTATATTTCGTGTTCTCTTAGGTACTCGGTCCCATTGCTTATCCATGCACCCAGATATTTGTATTTATCTGTTATCTCTATTGCAACCTACTGTACTTTAAGCTCACTAACTTCGTTATCAGTAAAATCATGACTGTTGTTTTTAATTATGAATCTGAAATCTAACCTATCTCACTCATTACCGCAGATGTCCATCAATCTTTGCAAATCTTCCTTGTTCGCGGCCCTGACTTCTATATCATCTTCGCAGATCAATGGTGGTAGTGCCTGTTCAAGGAGTTTTCCTTGGTTGACAAAAGAGAGGTTGAAGCCAAGTTCGCTTCATTCTAATTTTGCCTCTAATCCTTTTAGGTACATCAAGAATAACGAGAGTGACAGTGGACACCACTGCCTAAGCCCCCGTTTTACCTCTGTGGGCTTAGATACCTATTTTTCCCGCTTTATAACTACCTTGTTACATTTATAGATATCCTTTAAATGATTAATGACTCCCATTTTCACACCTAGTGCGTGCAATATTCCCCACAACTCTTTTTGACCCACGCTATCGTATGCTCCCGTGATATTCAAAAATGCTAGCCGCAGGGGCCACTGTTCCTTTTCTGCTATTTGGATACGCTGCGCCACTGAGAAAGTTGTCGTCCAACCTCTTGTGTTTACTAAACCCATTCCGAAGTTCCCCCAGCCCCCTCACATCCTCTATCTACACCTGCAGTCTTACCTTTAAAATCTGCGTCGCCAGCCTATAGACCACTGATGCCAATGTTATAGGACGGTAGTTGTTTATGTCAGCTTTGTCCTACATTTCATTATAGCTTATGTTCATCCTAAGTTTCCGTCCACCGGGGACTTCACCATCGATTATTGTTTTGCTCACTGCCTCTCTCAAAGTCCGCTTAGACTTCTGACTAAATGTCTTAATTTGCATAATTGGAATGCCATCTGGGCCTGTTGATGTACTACTGGGAGCCCTCTTCTTAGCCCTTTCCCACTCTCGTATTGAAAACGAAGCCATTGCGCCACTTGATCCATTCTTGTCTATTGTGGTATATAAGGTACTTTTTGTGTAAATTTTTCTGTCACCCTTGTTCTTATATTTTCAATAGCTTCGCACCTTCTAACCTAGCACCTTGAGCTGTAGTTGAAAGCCTCTGTTGAAGGCTTGTTTCATTTTTAGGGAGTTTAGATGGTTCAAAAATTTTGCCACTGCCTTTCCCCATTTTTACGTACTTCTGGTAGCAGCTGAGCCCCCCTTCTTTTAATCTTTTATTATTCAGAAGGAATGCTTCCCTTAGACAGCTTGAAAAGACTTCCCCCTTTCTGTCAACATCATCTGTCGGTTCAATCCGCTGATTAGCATCTCTGTGTTCCATAGAGGCTTCCTGACGTTTTGCTAAGGCTCTCTTATCTTCCTCATTCCACCAACTTTTGGGTTTTCGGCAGAGCAGCTGAAGAAAAGGAACGTTCCCATGAGTAAAATTTCGGCCAAGGTTGCTTCGTGCAGTGTAAACCAAATTACACCCATAAAGTGTAATATTGCGTGTAAAACTTACACCTCTACACCCCACAAAATGAGTGCAACAAACAGATCTACCCTTATACGATCGGCGCGTTTTCAAATTTACACCCTAAGATTTTACTTTTTTTTTGCGGTGCAAAAGCAAATGTACAACCAAATGACCTTTATGGAGTGACGATTTCAAAGCAAATGTACACTCAAAAAGCCGTAAGGATTTGAGGGTGTAAAATCATATGTACACCAAAGTGGCCTTAATATTGTGGTGGTGTAATAGAAAGATTACACCCTAACAACAAAAACAGTGTAAAAGTGTAATACACCCAAACATCAGAAAGGTTGCGGGGGTGGTTATGCAGAATTACCCTCAACACTCATGCGAAAACTACGATAATTCGAGTGTTAACCCCTTCTAGTGGGCCCTCACGGAAGCACTAAGAAGCCTACGTTTAGCTATACCTTTGAGGCACAGACGCTCGCTGGATTCCGTGCCGACCTTTTGTGCCCTCACGATCTCCGACGTGAGAGTAGCTCTGGCCGACTGGGCTCGCCCTACGTCATCTCCTGACGCCGACCTCCAACGACAGTGAAGCTCTGACCGACTGCACTTGCTCTAAGCCATCTCCTGACGCCGACAAGAGCTCTCGCAAGTGGTGCCCCCTTCTCGGACTCCTGTAACCGTGTTTACATCTTTGCTATCTCTCCTATCCCCTTGATATGTATTCGCTCTCACGCTTTCACGCTTACCTCACCCCTCTTTCTCTCTCTCTATACATTTCTTTTTATCCATATAATCCCTCCTTACCACCATCTCTTGTTAGCTACTGTTGAGGTGGCGCTCCCTGAAGCAGACAGTTACAAGGCTCACTTCTCTTTTCCTTCTTACAACATATCCACCCCCCAGACGTCTTATTGTAGTGGATCCTGTTACAATGGCAAAATTGTGACCCTAGCACTGCTTTTTGGTGGTTTTATGAAGCATGGCATATATGGCTCTCACATATTAAGTGTTCTCGCAGCTGAATAGAAAGGCGTCACTCATAATGAGCTGTCCTATATAACATGACATTCACACAGCTATACAATGTTGCAAAATAAAATCAAGTTTATTTTAATGAACATAGAGCACACACAAGCTTAAGAAAAAAATTGCAGCTTATTCAAAGACATTTTTCAAGCGTGCAGAGCACAATGTCATTTGCAGTGACAGAAAACAGGAATTCAGACAAGAAGGATATGGCATGGAGCACTAACAACCAAGGCATGTGTATCAAAGTACAATACAAGAACCTTTATTTGCACTTGGAAATAAAGAAGGGTCATTCCACGCCAAACATCCTAACCATTTATGCGCCCATCGCGAACACACTCGAAAAAGAAAATGTGCAGAATAACTGCATTGAGATAATTTAACTGCTATAATATTTCGGAGGAAAAATTGTTTAGGGTCACGTGGCTTGCTTCTGAACTTCCGGGTAAATCGTATATAGTTGTTTGTGGAAAATTTTATTTTAAAAGTGTCACTCCTTTTTTCTAAAGCAAAATTGGTCTACATATGAAGTAAAGGTGCTTGTGTAAGGTGTTTGAAGCTCATTACTTTAAGTGCAATATTACTGACACATGCACCTCAAAAATTCAGCCAGAAGTCAGCCAGATTGTGTTGTTTACGTTATTTTCAAGTGAGACGTTAAACCCCACATATCAATCCATTATTTTTTCTATAGAAGATTGCACTTTGTATAAATATCTGAGTAGTAAGTACCTACTCCACAGAAGGTATATTTTGAGGCAAAAACACTTTTATGCATCTCAAGCTGCTCAACTTTATGATAAAAGCACAAGTTTTGTAAACTCGTGATTTCTGTCCACATTGATATGCAATTCGCACCATGTATTGGTCAAATTAAACTCACTTTTATGCTTAAATGGAAAGCAATTAAACCATACTTTTCTTGTGGCTAATCTAAACATTATAATTTTTTGTTGTAAAGAAGAAGATATTTTTGATTGTTTACATGGCCGTCTGATTTCTCAGTAGGTCGTACGAGAGCGGCCGCTTTGAAATACTCCACAGCTGTAAATGGGAAACTTCAAAAATTTTCTTCCTTAAAAAAGTGTACTGACAACATTTACGATAACAAAAGAACTGTTTGTATCAAGGTGATTCCTAATTAGACCACCACAATGTGTATTTGCGTCCTAATTTGGACAATGATGACACTTTCGCAAAATTCGTAATGTATGTCGTCAAGTTTAGCAGATTGAGAGGCCTGAATATTTTTTTCCCTCAAATTATACTTTCTGCAGAGTATGTATTACTAAGATATTCTTACGAAGTTCACTTTCACAGTAGAAAAAATACAACATAACAAAATACGGCTGAATTCGTGGAGGCGTATGTGCCATAAAAGTTGCGCTATTACTACTGAGCTTCAAACACTTTACACAAGAACCTTTACATATCATGCAGACTAAATGTGGTATAAAAAGAAGAAGCCATACATTTAAAAAAGTTTTTCACGAACAACAGGCAAAATACCTTCCGGGAAGCTCAGAAGGCAGACACGTGACCAAAAACGTTTTCTTCTCGAAAATATTCTAACGTTTCCCTCTTTTCAATGGAGTTTTCAGCATATTTTTTCGAATATATTTCCAAAGGTCGCAAAAATGGCTGGTACGTTTGGCTTGGAATAACCCACATACAAACTGTCGCGTATCAATACTGTGACAGTTGCTCTGGGCTTCGATATATCATTTCTCAGTATACTGAAGAAAAAGGGATTGCTGCATAGCACTACTTTTCTTGCTGTTTGTATGCATCTCTGCACTGTACTTTTGTGTTGCATTGAAAAATTAAAATATGAATTCTTGGTCATTGCACCCCAAATGTTTCAGGCAATTTGGCGGCCATTGCAAAGGTATTTGAAAAAAAAGTGCTGATTTACTGCATTGAAAACTGTGAAACGGTGAATATTTTCGAGAGAAAATTCTTTTGGTCACGTGGATGCCTTACAAACTTCCTAGAATGTTGTTTAAATGTTGTTTGCAGAAAAATATGTTTTAAAAGAATCGTTTTTTCTTTCTATGCCAAATTTGGTATACCCGTGAAGTAAAGTTGCTTGTGTAAGGTGTCTGTAGCTCGGTATTATGAGTGCAATTTTACTGGCACATACGCCCTTTAGGATTTGGCCAAATTGTGTTACGTTTGCAATTTTTTATTGCAACACTGCACTTTGTATGAATAAATAATTAGTGAATACTTACCCCACAGAAAGTAATTTTTGAAAAAAAATACTTTTAGACCTTTCAAGCTGCTAAACTTTACAATAAATATTGCGAATTTCATAAAATTCTCATTTCTGTACATATTGAGATGCAATTTGCACCCTGTGGTGGTCCAAATAAAGATCACGTTTGCACCTAAATCGAAAGCAAATAAACTTTGCTTTTCATACAGCAAATCTAGCCATTACAATTTTGTTTTAAGAAAGAAAGTACTTTTTGAACATTTTCCTTGACCCGTCTTCTCATTAGATCATACGAGAGCTACCGCCATGAAATTTCCCATTGCCTTCATAAGGAAAGCTCCAAAATCATTTTCTTCTTCAACAAAAAAGTGTAATGATAAAATTTGCTGAATGAAAACAACTGTTCGTTTGCTTTCGTTTTAATTAAAAATCTGATTTTGAATCGAACCACCACATGGTGCAAATGGCTTCTCTATGCGGACGAAATTAGCAATTTTGTATATTTTGTGAGTTTTCCTCGTAATTTTTAGCTTGTTGAAAGGTCTAGAAATATTTTTTCTCAAAATATGACTTTCGTGAAGTAACTATTTACTACTCAGACATTTATACAAAGTTAAGCCATACCATGTTTGGTATTGATACCATTAATGAAATGGTCGGGAGAGCTAAAAGTAATAGGTGGCTAGATAGATAGATAGATAGATAGATAGATAGATAGATAGATAGATAGATAGATAGAAAGTAAGAGAGATAGATAGATAGATAGATAGATAGATAGATAGATAGATAGATAGATAGATAGATAGATAGATAGATAGATAGATAGATAGATAGATAGATAGATAGATAGACAGATAGATAGATAGATAGATAGATGGATAGATAGACAGATAGATAGATAGATAGATAGATAGATAGATAGATAGATAGATAGATAGATATGCTCAACTTAGCTGAGATTCGCTAATAAATGCTTCGCATTTAAAAGCACATGAACACACACAAATCCTCACACAACCACAGCAAAACACGAAGTGTCAACCGCTTTGATGAGTGAATTGTAAGCGTCCCCCCCCCCCTTGAAGAAAAGCCAGGGATGTACCGAAGGCGAGGTGCAGTCAGTCACAGCGAAAGCTAGAAGAGCGGTCTTTCGGAACCTTTACAAACAGTAATTGCGTAATTATACTGCAAGCACACTTGCCTGATACCCACTAGGGCAATAATAACAAAATTTTGGGTAGTAGGCCGGCATTCGCTATGCTATTTTCCGTCATTATTCTAAGAAGCGTGGTATCAGCTAAACACTTGCAAGCAATTATGAGCCAATCGTTCGTGCAGTGGCTGATGATGATGAGGAATTATGGCGGAAGTGGGTTTGCACCATACCAGTAAGGAAAAAAGGAAAAACTTCCGCATTGGACGGCTCACTCATTACGCTATTCGCATTGTGCGACGGATGTTTGTTCTTTTAGCACCCGTTGTGATACCGCTTCGGAAATCTTGAAAATTTCGTAGAGATTTACTTCATTTAATGACAATTATGAGCATTTTTTTCAAATTAATTTCCGGAAATCTAGTGATTGGCTAGGGTTTCATATTGACTCGTACCTGGCAATTTTTATTGTTTGTACTATTTAATCTGTCTCAATTTTTCTTTTGTTCATGAACAAGAGTTTTTTTCTCTCGGCAAGTGTAACTAATTTCAACGCCTAAGTTTCTTCAAAACAAGCTCTTTAACGCTGCCACGACACTAGAATGTTTCTCCACCAAACCAACTGTAGTCATCCCCGTGCAAGTAAGGGTGACGAAATGGTGGCGTTCTGATGGAGAAATGATTCATAGATGCAGAGCCAACCTAGAGATTACAGCTAGTTCAACTTTAACTACACCCCCCCCCCCCCCCCTTGGGTGACTTTTAAACACCATGCTCCTCTCTGGACTAACGTCTCCACGATAGGGGGAAGATCACGCGTAATAAGTGTTTTTCTCCCTCTCCTTGGAAAGAAATTAATTTTTGCAACACAAAAGGCAATATTCAGCAATGCGTCTTACTGTGCGCTATTATATATAGTACTTGCGGATAACTACTTTTCGGAATCAAATGATGGCTGCAGAACCAAAATATCGCGTTTGTTTCCGCTAGGAGATCCGCGTCCCCCAATAGTGTACGCATTTTCTGTTTTATATAAACCACTCCTTTATAGTCTACGTGTAACCACTGTGGGACAAAAAGTATTTTACAACAGTGAGAGTTTTGTTTCTGTTTTGCTTTGCAAGATGTGTCTATGTGTTTTTGCACGTTTGAGTATTTTGTTCTGTTTACGTGTACCTTAAACGTTAAGCGGCAAAAGCATTTATATGAAAGATTCATTTGATGCAGCTAAGCATTACCACAGTGGTGCTAAACGGTCTCCAAAACTAACCACATCGCGTTGGAGTACATGTGAAAAAGCTACATCCCCGTAACTTTCGCTTCGTTTCTAAGAAAAATTCTCGACGAGTTTAGTTAAATGTGAAGTTTTCATGTTCAAAGCAATACCTGATTTCTTTCGCAGCACGGCATCTGTAAATAGTGTTTAAACAACGCATACGTGAAGAAAATCGCCGTCTTAAATTAAAAGCATGCGTGTGACAAATGAAAGCTTTCAAAAATACTTCCTAAATATAATATGTATTTGGTGAATAAATGATGTTACCTGTACTGTTACAAAAATGCGATTCTACAATATATTTGTGGATTTTCATTTGTAGTTTTTGTGACAAAAAATAATAGTAAGTTTTTTCATATTTCAGATTAACGAACAAAAAGATTTTATTTGCACACTTTTTCATGGACAACCAAAATAATAAAATAATTCCATCCGTGAATTTCCGGCATCGCAGCATGAAAATAGAGTTGCCAAGATCAAGGCTGATCAAACGCGATTTTTTTACGTTTTACAATTGCGCTGTTTCCAAAATGAATATGTGAATAAAGGTTATACAGTAAGTCAGGTACTTCCAAAAGGCGGAAAAAGGAACGTTCAATCATTCATTGCCAGAATAATAGCACTTATTGTTCCCTCCTAAACGTACCTTAAGTCTGTTTGTAGCAATATTTGCTCCTGTTTCTATCACATTTTTTCACATATGATGAAAAAAAATTAAGGATGTAGAAATCATAAGTGTCGCTGTACTGGACTGCTGCACTTTTTCAATACTCATACAGTGCGGTATATGGGTACGCTTTTATTTCTGTTTCATTCCCTGATTACATTATATTTGTTCTGTGTAGCTCAAAACACTATAGAAGCACATTTTGTCCACAGAGGCTCTGAAAATCAACAATAAATGGCTTCGTGCATAATTAATGCTGGCATAGGTAAAATATAATATGCAGAAAAAAGCACACGACATCAATATATCTGCTGAATTAAAATAAGTAATGTTACGAAATGTGAAGACCGGTTATTAACACTTTCATGAAGTACTAATCACTCAAAACTGAATAGCAGCAGCATTATCGTAATCAGCTTTTAGCGGACACTGCAACTTGATCAAAACTTGAAACTTTCAGGTGTTGGGTAAGCTGTGAGGCTCATTTTCTTACGAAACAAAGGTGCCAAACTATGTGTAAAGCTATTCACAAGAAAGGAACCATCGGGCCTCGTCACTGATGTATGGTATTATATCCTTCAATGTATCCGGTAGCATTGGTTTCAGTTTCACTGTGCCGTACATAATAATAATAATAATAATAATAATAATAATAATAATAATAATAATAATAATAATAATAATATTATTATTATTATTATTATTATTATTATTATTATTATTATTATTATTATTATTATTATTATTATTATTATTATTATTATTATTATTATTAGTATTATTATTACTATTATTAATTGTTGCGGCTTAACATCTCAATCTGCATTAAGATTTTGAGCGACACCGCGCTGGAGCACTCCAGAGTTGCTGAACATGAAATGGAATGGAAAAACTTTATTCAGAGAGACGCCCTTAGAGCGTGGCGAGCGTCTTCAATGTAGGGACCGACGGTGAGTAGTACCTGGTGGCCGCTTCGTGGGCCTGCTGGATGACCCAACGGTGGTGGACGAAAAGTTAGCTTCTCAGAGACCTCATGTTTGAGGTATAGCCAGAAAGAGCGTTTCTCCATTCCCAGAGCATATGTATTCTAGTGTAGCCGTTTGTCCACACGAGGGGCACATGCCGCTGGGGTACGTATCGGCATAGAAAAAGTGAAGCTTGGCAAGGTTTGGGTACGTGTGGGCTTGATATGTGCGTAGGGTCAGCGCCTGCGGAAGTAGCGGAGCAGGTGCAATATATCTATTGCTACCTGCTCCGCTACTTCGGGGTTTCTGGTGGGCATTGTGCCAGAAACTACGGTATTATCCGTGGACGCGGATAATACCGCGAATAAGAGGAAGGCTTCGTTTTTGTGAGAGGCATTGGCGTCTGAGAACAAGACGTCATCGTCTTTATTTACAGAACAGACTTTTTTTATAAAATTTGGGTCGCAGTAATGCTGTTGTACCCTTCGCATTTAATCCCAATGTCAATGGTCTGAAACTCACTTAAGCTGTCTAGCCGCAGTGACAAAGTCTAGTCTCCAAAAGGACAAGGCAGTCAAAAATGAGCGAGAGAGGTGGGGGAGGTTGAACAGAAGACTACATAACAAGTCCATTTTACAGAATACATTTGCAATATCTTATACAGGCGTCCTGAAAGGGGATTTGGTGTCAGATTTGAGAAGCATATGTACCTGCGTACACAGTAAATAAAATCAGTACATCGATACTGAAATATACAGCATTATTCATGAAGCGAAGAAGAAAGAAGGGGTACTTTGAGCCAGCGCCGATGAGAGCATTCACCGCCATGATGTCAAGCTGGGGCAGGAGGTTGGTGAGCTATGGGTAACGTTAAGCTAAGGTCTATATATTACATAATTAGGCTAGCGACACTAATCATTCTTGACGCCGTGCTTCTCGCTGTCTTCTTTGCTGCTCCTTTTCTCCGTCACCCGCATCTGTCACTGGTGCTTTCTTTGAACATGATGTTTTCAATGGCGAGTGCTAATATTTATTCTTATGCAATAGGTTCAAAACAAGTACGCATGCGCATATCGCTACGATCGGATTTATACCGCGAAAAAAAGATGGAATCTTCGCCAAGACACAATTGATGGATGGATGAATTGATGTGGCTGTAACCTTTAGATCGGGCAGTGGCTAACGTCACCTAGCCGAATACTTAATGAACCAACAACTAGATTTGCCTTTTTTTCCTTCAAATAGCGAAGTATAGGCTTGGTATTTTTAATTGAATGGTTTAATTTTCACTCGCGCCTTTACATAGCCACCAATCAGATAACCTCCTTTTAAATACTTCCACCTGCTTAAAGTATAGTTTGCCCTCCCTGTAATTAAACACCAGTGCTTCGAAAAACTCTGTGCTATCATCCTGAACTATAGGGTGAAGCCTTTTACAGAAAATTATAAAGTATTCGGCAGTTTCCTTCTCTTATCTGCATGCACTGCATACCGTTTGTAACCCTTCGTATTTGGCCCGATATGTCTTGGTTCGCAATACTCTTGTCCTAGCCTCAAAAATTAGAGAACTTCCCCGAGTATTATCATAGATTCTTTCCTTGGCAATTTCCTGCTTAAAAGTTTGATAAATCGCCAGAGCGGACTTAATCATGCCTATTTTCCTCATGCCAGTCTCCGTTTGCTTCTCCTTCTTCTTAACCGATAGTTTATTTTGGTTTGGCCCCCTGTTCATTTTTAAGTATTTACCCGTCAATCGTTTGGTTCGCATTCTCCATTTTGTATTGACATTATCCATGTACAAGTAGCTGAAAACCTTGATAGCCCAATGCTCCTCACCCCAATTCTTTCAATCGCTTCTCAAATTTTATCTTTCTGCTAGCTTCCCTTCCCTCAAATCATGTTCATCCCATATGACATTGGACTCCCTGATTTGGTGTATGCCCGTGAGCTCCTACTCCCTAAAAAATATAGAGTAAAAAGGGTGTCTTTCATTTGCACAAAAATAATCGTCATCAGGCTTGCGTGACCTTCCTTTCTTGAAAACTCGGCGCTGGCCACTTTCCTATCGCGAATGCAATGTAACCTTGATAATGGGCATGTCGATCGTGACCGGAACGTACCGGGCGTGAGGTGATAGCGCAAGGATGGAACGCAATATAGATGACGAATATTGTTGTGGGACAAAAAGACATCCTTTTTACTCACTCTTTTTTTAGAGTGTAATACCTATTCCACGTTGCTGAATTGCTTAGCTTGCTTGAACTTCTGATCGCATGCATAGGACCACATTGCCAAACGTCACACCAAGAACCATGATTCCTTTTTATATTCCTCTCACAATATTGTCACGAGGTTGTGATACACGCCGCGCTTGAGAGGAAACACGCAGGAGTCAGGGCGGTGTCATGCGAACTGTTTATTGGGCGAACTTGTGCCCAGCAAAACAAAGCCAAACACAACTCACAGCAGCAGCGGCGTGAACAGTCGTCGGCCGATGGAATAAGACTGTCCAGTGGCGCACTGCGCCGGCTTTTATACACGCGTCGTAACGCGTTCCAGAGTGGCATACAAGATAAACGCGGCCTGCGTTGCGCTTAACAGAAAGTGATAGCGGCTTCCTTCGTAAACCAAAAGAACCGCACGTGTCAGTCTTTTATACACGCGCCATAACACGTTCCAGAGTGGCATACAAGATAAACGCGGCCTGCGTTGCGCTTAACATAAAGTGATAGCGGCTTTCTTCGGAAACCAAAAGAACCGCACGTGTAACTACCCCCCTCTGAAAAAGCATCGTCCCGATGCTAAAGACTGAACATAAGAGAGAGTACATGCAATAAATTACATTAACAATGCGTCACAGCTAATCAGCGCGCGTAATAAGGTTTAAGTCGCACCACGTGTACGACTTCGGGTCGTGCACGGCGTCGTTGGGATGACGTTAAGCCATCGGGCACGACTTCATAGTCCAGTTCACCACGACGTCGGACTACCTTGTAGGGTCCAAAGTAGCGTCGCAGGAGCTTCTCAGACAATCCCCGTCGTCGTATCGGCGTCCAGACCCAGACAAGGTCACCGGGTTGGTATTCGGTGTGGTGTCGTCGAAGGTTGTAGTGGCGCCTGTCGACCGTCTGTTGGCTCTTGATATGCAGGCGGGCTCGCTGTCGAGCTTCTTCAGCGCGATCCAGGTAGCTGGCGACGTCGAGGTCTTCTTCGTCGGTGCCGACCGGTAGCATGGCGTCAAGCGTCGTTGTTGGGCTCCGTCCGTAGACGAGCTTGTATGGAGCAAACTGCGTCGTTTCCTGCACGGCCGTGTTGTACGCGAAGGTTACATACGGCAGTATGGCGTCCCACGTCTTGTGTTCGACGTCCACGTACATGGCCAGCATGTCGGCGATGGTCTTATTTAGACGCTCGGTGAGGCCATTCGTCTGTGGGTGGTACGCGGTGGTTCGGCGGTGGCTTGTCTGACTGTACCTCAAGATTTCCTGCGTTAGGTCAGCCGTAAAGGCCGTACCTCTGTCGGTGATGAGGACCTCGGGGGCTCCGTGGCGGAGGACGATGTTCTCAATGAAGAACTTGGCGACCTCGGCGGCAGTGCCCTTCGGCAAGGCCCTTGTTTCGGCATAGCGGGTGAGGTAGTCAGTCGCTACGACAATCCATTTGTTGCCAGAAGTTGACGTCGGAAACGGCCCCAGTAAGTCCATGCCGATTTGTTGGAATGGCCGTTGTGGTGGTTCGACGGGTTGCAGAAGTCCGGCTGGCCTAGTTGTCGGCGTCTTGCGTCTCTGACAGTCTCTGCATGTTTTTACGCAGTGGGCGACGTCGGCAGTAAGGCGAGGCCAATAGTACTTCTTTTGTATTCGTGACAGTGTGCGGGAAACACCAAGATGTCCGGCTGTCGGGTCGTCGTGTATTGTGACACGTGCGGTTCTTTTGGTTTACGAAGAAAGCCGCTATCACTTTCTGTTAAGCGCAACGCAGGCCGCGTTTATCTTGTATGCCACTCTGGAACGCGTTATGACGCGTGTATAAAAGACTGACACGTGCGGTTCTTTTGGTTTACGAAGGAAGCCGCTATCACTTTCTGTTAAGCGCAACGCAGGCCGCGTTTATCTTGTATGCCATTCTGGAACGCGTTACGACGCGTGTATAAAAGCCGGCGCAGCGCGCCACTGGTCAGTCTTTTTCCGTCGGCCGACGACTGTTCACGCCGCTGCTGCTGTGAGTTGTGTTTGGCTTTGTTTTGCTGGGCACAAGTTCGCCCAATAAACAGTTCGCATGACACCGCCCTGACTCCTGCGTGCTTCCTCTCAAGTGCGGCGTGTATCACGACCTCGTGACATCTGGTGGAGGTGCGGGGTACACGCCGCACTTGAGAGGAAGCACGCAGGAGTCAGGGCGGTGTCATGCGAACTGTGTATTGGGCGAACTTGTGCCCAGCAAAACAAAGCCAAACACAACTCACAGCAGGAGCGGCGTGAACAGTCGTCGGCCGACGGAAAAAGACTGACCAGTTGCGCACTGCGCCGGCTTTTATACACGCGGCGTAACGCGTTCCAGAGTGGCATACAAGATAAACGCGGCCTGCGTTGCGCTTAACAGAAAGTGATAGCGGCTTTCTTCGTAAACCAAAAGAACCGCACGTGTCAATATCATACCTATTGTGATTCCACAGTTTACGAAAACCAAATTACACCCATAAATAATTTTTCATCACTGCTGAATTCCTGTTACCTTTAGTCATCACGTATATTTCGTGTTCCCTTAGGTACTCGTTCCCATTGCTTATTCATGCGCCCAGATATTTGTATTTATGCGTTATCTCATTCGTAACCTACTGTACTTTAAGCTCACTACCTTCGTTATCAGTAAAATCATGACTGTTGGTTTTTAATTATGAATCTGAAATCTAACCTTTCTCACTCATTACCGCAGATGTCCATTATTCTTTGCAAATCTTCTTTGTTCCCGGCCCTCTGTTTTATATCATCTCCGCAGATCAAGGCTTGTAGTGCCTGTTCAATGAGTTTTCCTTGTTTAACGAAAGAGAGATTGAAGCCAAGTTCGCTTCATTCTAATTTTGCCTCTATTCCTTTTAGGTACATCAAGAATAACGAGGGTGACAGTGGACACCCCTGCCTTAGCCCCCGTTTTACCTCTGTGGGCTTGGATATCTGTTTTCCCGGCTTTATATCTACTTTGTTACTTTTATAGATATTCTCTAAATGATTAGTGACTCCCATTTTCACACCTAGTGCGTGTAATATTCCCCACAACTCTTTTTGACCTACGCTATCGTATGCTCCCGTGATATTCTAAAATGCTAGCCGCTGGGGCCTGTGTTTCTTTTCTGCTATTTGGATGCGCTGCGTCACTGAGAACATTGTCTTCCAACCTCCTGTGTTGACTAAACCCATTGCGTAGTTCTCCCAGCACCCTCACATCCTCTATCTACACCTGCATTCTTACCTTTAAAATCTGCATCACCAGCCTATAGACCACTGATGTCAATGTTATAGGACGGTAGTTGTTTATGTCAGCTTTGTCCTCCATTCCATTATAGCTTATGTTCATCCTAAGTTTCCGTTCACCGGGGACTTCACCATCGATTATTGTTTTGCTCACTGCCTCTCTCAAAGTCCGCGTAGACTTCTGACTCAATGTCTTTATCTGCGTAATTGGAACGCCATCTGGGCCTGTTGATGTACTACTGGGAGCCCTCTTCTCAGCCCTTTCCCACTCTCGTTTTGAAAACGAAGCCATTGCGCCACTTGATCCATTCTTGTCTATTGTGGTATATAAGGCACTTTTTGTGTAAATTTTTCTGTCACCCTTGTTCTTATATTTTCAATAGCTTCGCACCTTCTAACCTAGCACCTTGAGCTGTAGTTGAAAGCCTCTGTTGTAGGCTTGTTTCATTTTTAGGGAGTTTAGATGGTTCAAAAATTTTGCCAGTGTCTTTCCCTCATTTCTACGTACTTCTGGTAGCAGCTGAGTTTCCTTGATTTTGATCTTTACATTATTCAAAAAGAATGCTTCCCTTTGACATCTTGGAAAGACTTTCCCCTTTCTTTCAACATCATCTGTCGGTTCAATCCGCTGCTTAACATCTCTGTGTTCCCTAGAGGCTTCCTGACGTTTTGCTAAGGCTCTCTTAACTTCCTCATTCCACCAACTCTTGGGTTTGCTGCAGAGGAGCTGCAGAGAAGGAACGTTTCCATGGGTAAAATGTCGGCCAAGGTTGCTTCGTGCAGTGTAAACCAAATTACACCCATAAATATGTAATATTGTGCGTAAAACTTACACCTCTACACCCCACAAAATGAGTGCAACAAACAGATCTACCCTTATACGATCGGCGCGTTTTCAAATTTACACCCTAAGATTTTAACTTTTTTTGGGGTGCAAAAGCAAATGTAAAACCAAATGACCTTTATGGGTTGAGGATTTGAAAACAAATGTACACTCAAAACGCCGTAAGGATTTGAGGGTGTAAAATCATATGTACACCCAAGTGGCCTTAATGTTGTGGTGGTGAGATAGAAAGATTACACCCTGACAAGAAAAACAGTGTAAAAGTGTAATAAACCCAAACAGTAGAAAGGTTGCGGGGGTGTTTATGCAGAATTACCCCCCAACACTCATGCAAAAAAATAGGATAATTCGAGTGTTACCGCCTTCCAATAGGCCCTCTTGGAAGCACTAAGAAGCCTACGTTTAGCTATACCTTTGAGGCACAGACGCTCGCTGGATTCCGTGCCGACCTTTTGTGCCCTCGCGATCTCCGACGTGAGAGTAGCTCTGGCCGACTGTGCTCGCCCTACGTCATCTCCTGACGCCGACCTCCAACGACAGCGAAGCTCTGACCGACTGCACTTGCTCTAAGCTATCTCCTGACGCGGACAAGAGCTCTCGCAAATGGTGCCCCCTTCTCGAACTCCTGTAACCGTGTTTCCATCTTTGCTATCTCTCCTATCCCCTTGATGTGTCCTCATCTCACGCTTTCACGCTTACCTCACCCCTCTTTCTCTCTCTCTATACATTTACTCTTATCCATATAATCCCTCCTTACCACCATCTCTTGTTAGCTACTGTTGAGGGGGCGCTCCCTGAAGCAGACAGTTACAGGGCTCACTTTTCTTTTCCTTCTTACAACATATCCACCCCCAGACGTCTTACTGTATTGGATTCTGTTACAATGGCGAAATTCTGACCCTAGCACCACTTTTTTGTGGTTTTATTAAGCACAGCATATATGGCTCTCACAAGTAACATGTACTCGCAGCTGAATACAAAGGCATAACTCATAATGAGCTGTCCTTTATAACATGACATTCAAAAAGCTATTCAATAGTGCAAAATGTAATCAAGTTTAATTGATTAAACACAGAGCACACACAAGCTTAAGAAACGAATTGCAGCTTATTCAAAGACATTTTTCAAGCGTGCAGAGCACATTGCCATTTGCAGTGACAAAAAACAGGAAATCAGACAAGAATGATATGTCATGGAGCTCTAACGACCAAGGCATGTGTATCAAAGTACAATACAAGAACTTTTATTTGCACTTGGAAATCAAGAAAGGTCATTCCCCGCCAAACATCCTAACCATTTATGCGCCCATCGCGAATGCATTCGAAAAAAAAATGTGCAGAATAACTGCGTTGAGATAACTTAACTACTATAGAATTTCGGAGGAAAAATTGTTTAGGGTACGTTGCTTGCTTCTGAACTTTCGGGTAAATCGTATGATGTTGTTTGTAGAAAAATTTATTTTAAAAGTGTCGCTCCTTTTTTCTAAAGCAAATTTGGTCTACATATGAAGTAAAGGTGCTTGTGTAAGGTGTTTGAAGCTCATTATTCTAAGTGCAATACTACTGACACATGCACCTCAAAACATTTAGCCAGAATGTCAGCCAGATTGTGTTGTTTACGTTATTTTCAAGTGAGACGTTAAACCCCGCATATCAATCCATTATTTTTTCTATAGAAGATTGCACTTTGTATAAATATCTGAGTTGTAAGTACCTACTCCACAGAAGGTATATTCTGAGGCAAAAACACTTTTATGCATCTCCCGCTGCTAAACCTAAGGATAAAAGCACGAATTTTGTAAAATCATGATTTCTGTCCAGATTGATACGCAATTCGCACCATGTATTGGTCAAATTAAAATCACTTTTATACTTAAATTGAAAGCAATTAAACCATGCTTTTCATGTGGCTAGTCTCAACATTTCAATTTTTTGTTGTAAAGAAGATATTTTTGATTTTTTTTGCATAGCCGCCTAGTTTCTCAGTCGGTCGTACGAGAGCTGCCGCTTTGAAATTCTCCACAGCTGTAAATGGGAAAGTTCAAAAATGTTCTTCCCCAAAAAGTGTACTGACAACATTTATGATATCAAAAGAACTGTTTGTATCAAGGTGATTCTTAATTAGACCATCACATTGTGTAATTGCGTCCTAATTTGGACAATGATGACACTTTTGCAAAATTCGTAATGTATATTGTCAAGTTTAGCAGATTGAGAGGCCTAAATATATTTTTCTCTCAAAATATACTTTCTGCTGAGTATGTATTACTAAGATATTCTTACGAAGTTCACTTTCACAGTAGAAAAAATGGAACATAACACAATACGGCTGAATTCGTGGAGGCGTATGTGCCATAAATGTTGCGTTATTACTGCTGAGCTTCAAATACTTTACACAAGAACATTTACATATTATGTAGACTAAATGTGGTATCAAAGGAGAAGCCGTACGTTTAAAAAAGTTTTTTCACGAACAACAGGCAAAATACCTTCCGGGAAGCTCAGAAGGCAGACACGTGACCAAAAAAGTTTTCTTCTCGAAAATACTCTAACGTTTCCCTCTTTTCAATGCAGTAATTCAGCATATTTTTTTCGAATACATTTCCAAAGGTCGCAAAAATGGCTGGTACCTTTGGCGTGGAATAACCCACATAAAAACTGTCGCGTACCAATACTGTGGCAGTTGCTCTGTGCTTCGATATATTATTTCTCAGTATACTGAAGAAAAAGGAATTGCTGCATAGCACTACTTTTCTTGCTGTTTGTATGCATCTCTGCACTGTACTTTTGTGTTGCATTGAAAAATTAAAATATGAATTCTTGGTCATTGCACCCCGATTGTTTCAGGCAATTTGGCGGCCAGTGCAAACGTATTTGAAAAAAAAAGTGCTGACTTACTGCATTGAAAACTGTGAAACGGTGAATATTTTCGACAGAAAATTCTTTTGGTCACGTGGATGCCTTACAAACTTCCTAGAATGTTGTTTAAATGTTGTTTGCAGAAAAATATGTTTTAAAAGAATCGTTTTTTTCTATGCCAAATTTGGTATACCCGTGAAGTAAAGTTGCTTGTGTAAGGTGTCTGTAGCTCGGTATTATAAGTGCAATTTTACTGGCACATACGCCCTTTAGGATTTGGCCAAATTGTGTTCCGTTTGCAATTTTTTATTGCAACACTGCACTTTGTATGAATAAATAATTAGTGAATACTTACTTCACAGAAAGTAATTTTTGAAAAAAAAAATACTTTTAGACCTTTCAAGCTGCTAAACTTTACAATAAATATTACGAATTTCATAAAATTCTCATTTCTGTCCATATTGAGATGCAATTTGCACCCTATGGTGGTCCAAATAAAGTTAACGTTTGCACCGAAATCGAAGGCAAATAAACTGTGCTTTTCATACAGCAAATCTTGCCATTACAATTTTGTTTTAAGAAAGAAAGTACTTTTTGAACATTCCCCTTGACCCATCTTCTCATTAGATCATACGAGAGCTACCGCCTTGAAATTTCCCATTGCCTTCATAAGGAAAGCTCAAAAATCATTTTCTTCTTCAACAAAAAAGTGTAATGATGAAATTTGCTGAATGAAAAAACTGTTCGTTCGCTTTCGTTTTAATTGAAAAGGTGACTTTGAATCGAACCACCACATGGTGCAAATGGCTTCTCTATGTGGACGAATTTAGCAATTTTGTATATATTGTGAGTTTTCCTCGTAATTTTTAGCTTGGGGACAGGTCTACAAATATTTTTTCTCAAAATATGTCTTTCGTGAAGTAACTATTCACTACTCAGACATTCATACAAAGTGCAGTATTGACATTGAAGAAAATACAAACATAACACATTTTGTCAACATCCCTAGAGGCGTATGAGCGAGAAAAATTACACTTATATTACTGACCTTCAAACACTTTACACAAGTACCTTTATTGACACGTAGACAAAACTTGGTATCAAAAGGAGGAGAGATACTATTCAAATACGTTTTTTTCGCAAACAACACTCAGACGACATTCTAGGAAGTTCGTAAGGCAGCCACGTGACCAAAAAACTTTGCTCTCGGATATATTCTATCGTTTCACTGTTTTGAATGCAGTACACAAGCAAAAATTTTTTCAAGTACATTTGAGATGGTCGCTAAAATGATCGGACGTTTGGCAGGGAATGACGCATGTGTTGTGCCTGAGGCATAAAATGCAAGGCAAGTGGTATTTTAATGAATATAATGACTGAACATCTTAGAATTACATTTTCACTTTACAATAACCTTTGTGTGCTCATACATTCAGAATATTGGAGATACAATATTACAGGAGTGAAATCATTAGAGAAGATTACAATGATGTTACATTGTCAGTATAGCTTAACCATTCAGAATAGTTGATGTAAAGATAAAAAATACTAAGCGCATCACATATTAACAAGTTGTTCTGAAACAACGCAACAACGAACAACATAAAATGGACACACAAAAAAGCGTGAAAGACTAACCAGCTACAGCTAGCAGAGATGGAACAGCCAAGATAGGATGTGGAGCAATACTTTGAAGCATCATATTTTGATTTCCAGCAAGAATATTTAAATTTGGTGCAAGTTTCAGGAACAATAAATGTAGTATTTTTGCCTGAAATTCAAATTTGACAGTATTATAACAATTGAGACTGAATCACACCAAAAAGTATACATGCAAAGATTATTTACCATCCCATAATTCATTCAAAATGCACCGGAGTGCAGCTATTTCAATAAAGGCAGAACCTTGAACTGTCCGACAGCCCAAACAATGCTGATACTAATATTAGCATTTACCAAGCGTGTGAAACTGTACGACAGGCAACCTGAAAATTTGAGATTCGTAAAGGATGAGCTAAAGGGGGTGGCGAAACAAAAAGAAAGTGGTTTTCCGTTTTTTTTTGTATCGTTTTATAAAGCCACAGAAACCTCATACATTACTCTGAAAGACTGCCAGCACTCAGACTAGCACTCGTTATTCGAAATCTATATAGTAGCTGACAGATAGAAACAACGTAATGGGATAATCAGGGTGAATGGCGAAAGTTCCCCAGACAGTTTGGCGAACGTTTCGACAGGATGACCTATCTTCTACAAAGGCGCCTTGTCATCCTTGGCGTGTTAGTTTTAAAGGGGTTAGTGGTGAAAACTTCTTCTGGTGGTGGTGTGTGTCGTTGTTGATAATCGCCATCTGAAAAGCAAAAAAAAAACAGTAAAGCAGAAGAGTGGAGTCCTCACTTTACTTCAAATGAAATGGTAGTGATTCAAAAACGTTATTGGAGAGTGGAAAAGGAAAGAAATAATGCAGAGTTTGAGCGGTGTGCTACAAAAGTGAGGGCCGCTTCAGACACAAACAAACGAAAAAACCTAAAGCTTCGGAGCCAGCAGGTATGGCTCCGAAGCAGGCGGCGTACTTTTCAATGTGAAGATGTCGAAGGTAAACGATACCGGAAGAGGTCTGAAGAGCGCATTTATAGGGGAAGATCCTTGGTAAAATGTACCTTTAGTATACTTAGGTCGCCCGCTCAGCCGAACTGATTCAAGAATTCAAAGGCATGTTGGCTAACAACCAGAGCAATTGAGATATCAAAAAAAGGAGCAATGTTGACACAAACACACATTAAAATAAAAAGTTGAGAGAATAAGTGGGCTAGGGGGAGGTGGTACTTTACGGTAAACAGCTGGAAAATGAAAAGAAAGAGATGGGAAAGACGCAGAGAACTTTCTGGGTGGGCATTGTGCTTAACGATGCGCAGTAGAAGTGGTTTTAAAAGCGAGAAAAGAGGAAACAAAGCAGTGGTTTGACGGTTTTAGAAACTAAAAAAAACTTAATGGATGCATTCATATCTGAAAAAGTTAAAGGGAACGTTAATGGTATGGGGTATACAGACTAGGAGCGATGCAATGTAGTATGGGTTATCTGTATTTGAAGGTTAAGCGTATCTTGCCTCTGTAAATATTGGCGCAATTATGCTATCGCTTTCAGTGATTCCAAATGGCCATGTGCTACGTTGATTCCTGATGGGTGTAGGGATTTAGTTTGGGTATAAAATATGAATTCATGTATTTCCTCTCTCGTGGTGACCGGAACTAAGTAAAACATAAAGCTTGCTTGGTCACAATTGTGGCCCTGTTCGTTGAAATGACCGATTACTGATTTTGGTAAATTGTGCATCGTGTCTGCACAGTGGCTTTTCAGTCTTACGTGAATTGGCTGACCAGTTTTGCCTGTATATTGTTTTCCACAAGTTGCGCACTCAATTCAATATATTAGGCAGTTTGAGGTGCAGTTCAAGCTCGGTGTGACCTTGTGAATGTGATCAGACGCTGTGCTTTATACGCTGGTAGCAGGCTGTCGGTGTTTGCAGGTGGAGCACCTGGGCCGGCCACAGGGACCAGACGTTGTCCTACTCTTTGCTTTAAATTTTGAGTGAACAAGCATGCCTTTATGATGATCGTTACTTCTGTAGGTGGCTTTAGGCGGTTCGGTAAAGATTTTTTAAGTTTGTGGTTGGTGGTTAGAAATGGATAGTATTTTGTTAGGTTGTTATTCATGTTGGGGAGTGAATTAGACAACGTCGCAGCGAGGTGTAGTTGCTGTTGTTGTACTTTTGGAGCGTGATTTGAGTGCTTGATTGCAGTCCAATTCCAATGCATTCGTATTGGCTTGGTCAATGCATATGTTACAGTGGTTTTAAATGCGAAGCATTTCTTAGCGAACTTCGGCGACTTTGAGCGTATCTATCTATCTATCTATCTATTTATCTATCTATCTATCTATCTATCTATCTATCTATCTATCTATCTATCTATATATCTATCTATCTAGCCGCCTACTACTTTTAGCTCTCCGGACCGTTCCGATAATGGTATCGATACCAAACTTGGTATAGCATAACATGGCTTTATGAAGAACATAGGTAACTAGTCATATTATAAAAATCATGATATGTATGTCATGATTGTCATGATTCATATTTCATGGTCCTGCAGTTCTTGCAGTGGTTTCATTTATAACACATGTTGCAAAACTTGTATGAAATGGCATGATTGCATGGCGAACACAAGCGACAGACCCTAACATAAAAATTATGACATCTGTGTCATGTAACAACATGGCTACAAGCCACGCACATGATACACTCGCAGCCGTTTCACTAGCGTCATATACAAAATATGGTATTACAGTACGTGAATGAATGATGAAGGTATGTGACTGGTGAAAACATGATATACATGAGATGCGTGTCATGTAACACCATGAATACATGCCAAACTCATTGTGCGCTGGTGGTCCTTTCGCTAGCTTCATTACACCAAATTTGGTATTACGGGACGTGGATGGATTACGAAGGTATGATCCTGGTGCAAACATGATAAACATGTAATGCGTTTCATGTAACAACATGAAAAATGCTACACTCGTGATGCGCTCGCGGCCGTTTCTGTAGCTTCACTTGTACCAAACTCGGTATTACGTGACGCGCACGCACGACATAGGTAGATAACATATCCAAACATGATAACATCACATGTGTGTCATGTAACAACACGACTACATGCCACACTTATGATGCGCTCGCGGTCATTACGCCAGCTTCACATATGCCAAATTTGGTACCACGTGATGCCAATGGATCACGAAGGTATTTGACTGGTGCAAACATGATAATCATGAGATGCGTGTCATGTGAGATCATGACTACATGCCACAGTCAAGGTGCCAATACATTTAGACGTGACGCGGTGCGCGGACTTGCCGGCGTTCTATTCGTCTCATCACGCTGGCGTTGCCACGCCAGGCGCCGGTCCTGCCATATACTTTCAGGCACGCGCCACGCTGGGTTGCTTGGACGAATGCGCGTTTCAGCGCGTCCGGTGTCCTTCCGTGACTAAAAAGGGGATGCGCAGTTTAGTCTGGGTAACAAATCGGTGCGAAATTCAGCATGTGGCATTTCACGACCGTTGCCGTTGGGCCGCGCCGACGGACGCTGGTCGCGCCTGGCGTCAGACTATAGAGCGCCCGCGTTTTGCTGAGGTATCCTCACTCTGCCCTGCATGCGCGCACGTCAACGCTACATCAGAGTATATTGTGCCCTTCACGATGCGCTCGCGGCCGTTTCGCTAGGCCTACATATACCAAATTTGGCGTTACGCGACGTGAATTGATGACGAGATATATGACAAACATGATAATCCTGACACGCGTCTCATGTAGGATCATGAAAACATACCACGCTCATAGCGTGCTCGCGACCGTGTCCCTAGCTCCACGTATACTAAATTTGGTATTATGTGACGCAAATAGATGAAGAAAATAAACATCCAAACATCCAAACCTAATATTCATGACATGGAAGTCATGTACGGTATCATTTACCTCCACCTCGTAATGTTGTGCACATTTTAAAGTGACATATAATTATTCTCATTCATGCATCGCATATCATCAATTCCCACTGTACGTGGGATTTGCCAATTTTTTTTCTGATAGTGTTCTTTTTAGGGCGGTAATTTTGTAGCATAAAGCCATAGCTTAGCTGCGGCAATAATTACAGAGACAAGATACGTTCAACCTTCACATAGACATAACTAGTACTAAACTGAGTTGCTTTTAGCCTGCATACCGTACTAATAATGTTCTTTTTGAATTTTCAATTTGGAATGTACATATGAATGTGTCAATATGCAACTACTTTTATTCTCTAGAAGCGTAGAACCAGTAGTTTGCTTCCCCTTTGCTCGCTTCTAAAACCACTTCTACCACGCATAGATAAGGACATGGCCAACCCAGAAAGTGCTCCGAATCTTTCCTCTCTCTTTCTCTCATCCTTTGCCTCCTTTTTTTTATCTGCTAACTCTTACGCCCACCTACACTCCGCCCACCCCCTCCGTGTTTTCTTCCCACCCTTTTGTTTTTCTTAGCGTTTAGCATTTCTTAGCGAACTTCGGCAACATTAAGCGTATCTATCTATCCATCTAGCCGCCTACGACTTAGTTCTCCCGGCCGTTTCAATAATGGTATCAATACCAAATTTTGTATGACATAACATGACTGTTTGACGAGCATAACTGACTAGTCAGACACATGAATGTCATGATATGTATGTCATGATTTACATTTAAGGGTCTTGATGCTGTTGCGGTGGTTTCGTTCACATGACATAATGCAAAACTGGTATGGTACGGCATGAATGCATGGCGAACGCAAGTGACAGACCCTAACGTGGAAATCATGACATGCACGTCATTTAAGGCATGAGTCATATGACTACACGCTACGCTCATGATGCGCTCGCAGCCATCTTGCTAGCTTCACATATACGTAATGCGGCATTACGTGACGTGAATGAATGACTAAGGTACAAACTGTTGAAAACAAGATAATCACAAGATGCGTGTCACTTGACAACATGACTATATGCCACACTCATGATGCCCTCGCGGCCCTTTCGCTAGCTTCACACACACTAAATTTGGTATTACGGGACGTGAATAGATCACGAAGGTATGCGACTGGTGCAAACATGATAGTCATGTGATGCGTGTCATGTAACAACATGACTACATGCTACGCTCATGATGCGCTCGCGGCCGTGTCGCTAGCTTCACATATACCAAATTGAGCATTACGTGACGCGAACGGACGACTTACGTAAATGAAATGTCCAAACATGATAATCATGACATACGTGTCATGTAACAACATGACCACGTGCCACACTCATGATGCGCTCGGGGCCGTTTTGCTAGATTTACATATGCCAAACTTGGTATTACGTCAGGTGATCGGATGACGAAGCTATGTGACTAGTGCGAACATAAGAATTATGAGATGGGTGTCATGTAAGAGCATGACGAAATTCCACACGTCAGGCCCCAATACGCTTTGACATGAGCCGGCGCACGTGCGCTCCAGTGTTCATTTTGTCGCGTCATGCCGGTGATGACACGCCGCATTTTTTCAGTTTTGAACAGTGTTGACACACTTCCGACATCTATTAACCTTTTACGGCACACAAAGGGGGATACAAGATTTTTTTATGAAGGAGGATCTCCATTTTGAATCACATACTTCCTCTTCTTCGGGTATAAAAACAAAAATAGCTGAGGGAAGGTCACGGCATTCGGGTCGCCCTTCTGAAATTGGCCGCCCCCTCTGAAAGAGCACATGGAATGCTTCAAAAGTACACATAGTGAAACAATACGTGTGAAAACCACACCAGCAAAATGATCAACAGTCTGGCCCTTCGTGTCAGCCACGAGAAAGTAAAATACCATAGAAATTACTTTCCTGCAAATATTTTTTAGCATTTCAGTTTCCTCAGCCTGAACAACATGGCACACGAAAGTTTGTTGGCATGGCCGCCCCTATCTGCCGCCACACGTTTATATGTACATTCTGGGCCTGCACAAGTGAAGTGCGCCCAGCCTTTAACATCGCAGAAATGCGCTCGATGTCTGCTAGATGGCGGCAGATTCTACACAAGGTCTGTACAGCACTGTCAGGTGTTTCAAAAACACACAAGTTTTTAATAATTTTTTTGCCTAGCAAGTGTTGTCGGCCTGCCGTGATGACAAGGAATTCCTTTTTTCTCGTTCTGGTGACCTATGGTTTAAAGTCCAAGGCTTGTTTAGGGCAGTGTGTAAGCTATTGCTTGAACACCAGAGCTTGTACAGAGTATCATGTTTCAAAATGTCTTGTAAGTGTAATCTATTCATAAAAACCAGAAAAGCTGAAGTCCCGAAGTTATGCTTCCCTTAAAGACTGAGCTCCTGGTAGTCACTTGCTCTTTAAATCAGAGCGTTTTTCAGCAAATTAAAAGAACCTTAACCATTTCTGTCTGTCAGTTGGTCTATGTAGTATCCATCTGATCGATTGATTTATTCTAGCCTATTAAGTTTGAGCTCAATGTGATCGTCTGTGTGGCAACGAGCACGTGACCGGAGACAAAAGGTGCAAAGAACTTTTTCGAACACCTTATATAGTGAAGAAGAGACAATGGGAAATGAAGCTTGAAGAAGCGCGGGAGCAAGAACGACGCAAGGCCCAAGAGGACACACAGTGACACAGCAGGACAGACGGGGTTAAAGATCGTTCGAGGCGTAAATCCAAGCATCGTAGTAGATTGAGAGGGCGCTCGGAATTCTTGCCCTGATCGCCACCGCTGGAAAAGCCGAGAGTTTCTCACAAGACACCCCATGATGGTGGTGATTGTGCCAAAGAGAGGTCAAAATCCACAGGACCAAGGGTGGGTTGGGTAACTAAGGTCTGCCAGGATGCTAATACAGAGATGATTAATGTCCTCCCTACTGAAACGTTCCGTATGAAATCTAACGGAAAATATATGGACTCCGTAATATTTCCTTATGCTACATAAGAAAAAATATGGAGTTTTATGGAAATATAGGGAAGTTGTATGGCATATACGGAAAGCTTCTTAGGGAGTATATGGAACGATAAGAAAATCGTATGGCGTATACGGAAAGGTTTTATGGAGTATACGGAATAAGGAAAATGTATGGCATATATGGAAAGCTTTTTATTGAGTATATGGAAGGATAAGGAAGCTTTATGGGGTGGATGGAGTGAGTTTTATGGAAAATATGGAAGGATATTGAAATTTATGGAGCATACGGAGAGTTCCCTACAGAAGATATGGAAGGATAAGGAAAGTGTATGGAGTGTACAGAAGCTTTCTAAAGGAAAATGCGGAATGTAAGGTCTTACGGAAATATACAGATTTTGTAAGGTTCTTACGACAATGTGCAATAGTGTATGAAAAGCATGTGGATTATCGCAAAAATGTGGAAAATCTACATTTGTTGTCACATTTTCAGCAGAAAATCCGAGCTCTATATAGTTATAAATGAATGCACAGTGACATATATAGTAAAAAAGAATAACGCACGCTAGTCTGTGTTATCAGTCGCCACTGTTCGCCCCATTCCAGAATGAATACGACTTCTGCAGAAGGCCAGGTGCTAAAGTCTGTCACACAGAAAATGTGTCATTCACAAGGAATGACAATAACTGCCATTTTACTTTCATGCTGTCACACAAAAACAAATCATGCAAAAAAGCATAACTTCAAGGGCTCGTTTGTTTGGTAGAAACAATATTAATGAGAACTAAATTCAATGAAAATAACTTGTCAATAATATTGAAACTGTTCTCATTAACAATGGCAAAGAGAAATGTCATTTTAAAATATAAACCATGAGCTTAGGCCTTCTTGGCACCAACAAAAGAAATGAAAATCTATGAAAACTAAATGCATGAAGCCTAAAAATAATTTTTTATTGATAGAATGTGCTCCTACAATATAAATACAGCTATACACAACTTTCCACAGCTTCACGACAGAAACGAGGTAGGGGTAGAGGGAGTGGTCAGAAAAATAATTAAGTATGAGAGCACAACTGATATGTACGGACACATAATGGTGCTTATCATTGATGCTCGGATGGTCGTGTATAGAGCTGGGTCGTTCTGAAATATTCAATAGCATTGTTTCAGACCACCATGCAGATTACGCTCAATTGTAGTGCTACATAAGACACAACTTATGGACCAGCTTTAATGAATAAGAAGATTATAGGTGAAACAAATGCTTTAAAATATATCATGGCAAAATGGACGCATACAAGCTATGTAAAGGGCAATAAAGTGAGGACGCATGAGCTTCTCTTGATAATTCAGTTCTACATAGATGCTTCAAATGTGCTGCAAAGAAATTTAACCAATGTCTGTATGTGCATATTTGTCCAATTTAAACTATCTATATGTATATATAAAGTTCCTACAGCGAGTTAAGCTACGGAGCACTCCATAACTCTTCCTTTTAATAAAGGCAATTTTTCAAACAATGAACATTATTCATTTTCTGTCTCATGACTTCGTGCCCGCAATTCTTGGTTTGGCTAGATCACAATTGTGCAGCCCTTATTTTGGATGAATCAAAAAATATCAATCAAAATATATCTTGGAACTGTTTCTCGGTGATATTGCCTTCCCTCAACTGCCACAGCTTGAGATGAGTCATATAGCAAGTATCGCGCCTACCTAGGGCTTACCCTTGAAGAATCTGGTCCGACTGTGAAATGCTCAGTTTTTTCTCAAATAAATTTTTTGGTTTGAGTTTTCTCACTTCTCGAGTCCCTTCACAATCAAGCAGATCCAATGTTCCCTTAGTCTTTAATTTTGCTATATGATGAAATAAATAAAAAAATGTAATCACGAAAATGAAAATACTAATAACTGTTGCGCAAAAAACAAAGTCCCACATGCGTACATGAACGCAATATTGCTTCTATTTTGTTTTAGTACATACGGCATTAGAAAAGATAGAAGTACATAAAAAACACGGAAAAAAACTAAAAAACATTGAGACTTGGCGGGATTCAAACCTGCGCCACTTAGTTGCCCTCGCGTACGTGAACTTTGTGCGTTAGCTTGCTAAGCTATTCGCGCTGGACAATGCGCGTGTGTTTAAGTAATATATAAAAAATTGCTGTTTACAAGCTATGTGTTTGCATATTTATGTACGATATGCAATCGTATCTATGGTTGTGTGCATATGTTTTGTGATTGTATATACGTCACATATTTTTCGCATGTCTTTCAACTATAGATTGCCGCCCCTTCGCGGATGAAAAGAAGTATTTTTACACCCACACAAGCTTGAGCAGTTGAAGACTGTTTTCCGGGAATCTCTTGCGATTGAGTCGGCCACCACAGGAAATTAGAGTGATACGCCATTAATCCCTGCATCTAGCTGTATTTCATTTAGTATCTCTATCGCTTGATGACAAATCTAGCGCGGGGCGCCACGCTATTGCGCACGACCATGCCTCGCGTAGCGGCGACATCAGCTGATTGCGCTGGCCGGCTTGCTTCGATTTGCTTCAGAGCAAAAAAATGTCATACCTTGAAAGATTGCGTACTGCACTATGTCAAAATGTTACTGCTTTGTAGTCATCCTGTGATTCATTGGGAATTGATAACTCTGATATGACTGCTATAGAGCTTCGCGTCAGCGACACGCACCGAACGTAAAACCGCACTACGTCTGTTGTAGAAGCAGTAGGAGGCTGTCGTCTGCTAGAACAAAAACAAAACAAAGACGTGCGAAAATATTCATAAGTTGTAACTTGTTTTGTGAATAACCGTTTATCACTTTTAAAGTTATTTTGCCAGATAACATACATTTTTTTCAGTTTATAGCCGCGACAGATGTTTTTTTTATTTTCCTCACACAGATATCCAAGTCAAATCTATTCAGAGCAAAAGCCACATGTTGTTTGTCTTCTTTGTTTCCGTGGGCATGCCGTTTTGGTGCGTCTCTCATGTGTTCGCGCTGCTACACACGAGAGCATGAAATGTTAAATTTACGCAAGGAAGCGTCGTTCCACGTTCGCGTGATGTGCTAAGAGTGCGCCCTACTCCCGCGGTTGTTCGAGTGCGGATCAAGTGCGAGTCGTTCAAGGAATCGGCGGGTTGTGCGGGCGCTTGAAGGACTCCGAGGTGACGGCTGACGCCTGTGGTCGCTTCCCTCAGGACAGTGTGAAGGAAACTTAAGGTAAGGGGGACACTTTTTTATGTAGACTAAGTATGCCACTCAGTGCAAGTGTGTGTTGCCGCACTCGAACGAGGCGTCGTGAAACGGCAACCTTACGCGCCTTTGCGAGTGCGGTTGCCGATTCGCTTTGACAACGCTAACGCCAGCAGAGTCATGACGCATCGGCGCGGCCTTACTGGAGCTGATTCGCAACTGCGGCAACATGCATGTGTATGGTGATCGATTTTTTCATAAGTGCAATGTAGTGAGGAGGACGCACACGGCGCTTGGTACGTTGTTAATTAAACGAAGCCTGCGGTGCCATTTGATGCAAAGCAGCATTTTTTCACGTTTGCGGGCGATACAATTTGTAACTTTCCTCAATTCACCTAGCCAACCGCCGAAGTGGGTTGATAAGCATAAGTTCACAGTAGAGCGTTATTATACCCCTAAACAGAGGCGTATGCTTGTTAAAAGATATAATGTGTGTGCCTAGTGTAGAGAGAGAGGTGTTCGTGCAATCTGTATGTGTACCTGCAAGACGCCTTTGCTTGTAACTGATAATGTACCGGCCAGCACCTACACTGTACGCCGGACTTTGAAAAAAACTTGCATGCACAATGTGAGAATTTGTAATCTGCCAGAGTTGCTTTTTATAAAATAATACTTTGCCAGCATGTTCAAAATATGTTTCGCTGCTGTGTGGCAGGGATGTGGTTATCACGCTGTTGTGTAGTTGCTGATGCAAGCACTTATTATTTTGATGCGTTAATATTTCTCATCTAATTGATCAGGTGTTTGGCTGTTTCAGCACAAACAAGACAAAGAGAGAAGAACGACGGGCAATGACAGGACCAGTGCCGACTTTTGTTTTCAGGAGAATACACATGTTGGTGTATTTATTGTGACAGCCTTTTTGTGTTGCTTTTTTGCCCAATTTATGCAACGACACAATTGTCAGCTATATGAGAGAGAACACTGAAACGAGCTTTTAAAGATCATGATGACTAAATGCCTAGTAATTCACAGCACAAAGTAAGATCAAAAGACATCAGTATTATCAATGTTGGACGAGTACACTCTTGCATCAAAGAAAATGTATTGTGCAAAATGTTGCCTTAGTAAAAAACCTCTCTATATTTGCAAATAGTGTGACGTCACTTCGAGAAACGTGCCAGCCATTCCCTCCCTCTGTGCAAGGGCTGGTTGGCAAGGAAGTTGTTGGTGACGTTCCTGATAGACCACTTATATGTATGCGATTTTAAACCTGTAGCCTAATATATACGTAATCTTTTGTGCAGTTACATCTCTGCATCTGACACCTAAAACTTATTTGCATATTTACAATGCTCCCTTAGGACCTAGCACACAAACTTGTAGTGTGCATTGTCACTTCATGAATATCGAGCGGTAAAGGTACTGAGTATACCTGAAACAAGAATCTCTGCTTATTACAGGAAGACATATGAGGCTTTCGATAAAACGAGTTATACCTTTATTGGGCTTCTGTACTCATCGGGGCGATTCATACATGCAGTTTCAGCAAATGGTATCTTCCAGCCCGGTGACCATGCAATTTTTTTCTGCACACAGCGCAAACACTGAGCTGTACCCATTCGCAGAAGGTCACGTCAAGTGCATACTTACCTTGACTAAAATGCCCAATCAAGTTTTTTCAACGACCGGTCCCTGCCACGAGTGCTAACGTCTTCGCAAACAAGACACATTGTTTTTGACACTGCACACACCACACACAATATTCTTAGTTGAACCGAAATTCTCAAAACCTTTCAGTGCCCTCTACATGCCGCAATCAACAGTGCACATTTTTGAAGACTGTGCCGCTGTTCTTCACACAGGTCACCACGTGCGTTCACTTCTTCAAGATAAACAGACAGCGTGACAAATATTTTACCACACAGCTAGATGTTTGCTGACACATACTACAGCTAGTGTCGACATTGTAACGTGAAATGTAAGCTTTGAAAAATTAAAACTTGCCCCAAACACCGCACGACTGTACCTGGCTGAGCCACCAGCAGGAGTGTTTTTCCAGCCACACCTTTTACGTGTGCCAGTGACACCATACTATGACGTACCTCGGTAGGAGCCTATCGCTGCATACTTCATGTGAATGAGGGTCCTGTTAGAGAAAGCAGGCATTGTTGATTTCGTAACTTGTTCATTTCCAATTGAATCTTCAATTACACGAGTTGTCTGACTGATGTTCAGGCGAACTTTTGTGCAATAAATAATACAGTTGGCAGTCTATGCTTGCCCCATACTGTTGTTACTGGTGTTTCTCGTTGTTACTTTGCACTGTTCATTACTGCTCACCTACAGAAACTAGCCTAGCTTGCCGCAGTTTTGGAGAAGATGCACCTGAAGAGCGCGATAGTGTTCACAACTCGAAATGCTCAAGCGAAAATTATCGTTTCATATTCAGTTACTTGCATTCATAACAGTGCATTATAAGTAATCATTGATTAAACATGAATCCGTGTTCTTTCACATAATGCTCACAACTTTTATATCAAATTGAATGGTGTTTATAAAAAGATGGGTTGTAGCTAAACTTCATGCTGTTTTCTTGAACAGCTGACAAAACGCTATTGCATGCTTATTTGCCATGAATTGGATTGTGTTTGAAATACATTGCAATTATTCACCGGACTGCCAGTACACTTCACATTGGGGGAACATCTATTAACCATGGATTGATTTATTTTTAAAAACGGAAAGAAAGAAGTGGCAGGCTGGGATACTTACTTGATATTGGCATCCGTTTTGCCACCCAGCGCATTATCATGCAAATTCCTATAGAGTGGTTATGCGTCTTGCATGTGTGTCTGTAAACCAAGAATTTTGGGTAGAACTATATTTGTCTTACAAAGGGTTGCAGGACTGTGGAGGCTGTAGAGCTGCTTAGCCAATATGAATGGTGTTCAACCATGCTGCATCGCCCCACTGCGGTGGTCTAGTGGCTAAGATACTCGGCTGCTGACCCGCAGGTCGCGGGTTCAAATCCCGGCTGTGGCGGCTGCATTTCTGATGGAGACGGAAATGTTGTCGGCCCGTCTGCTCAGATTTGGGTTCACGTTAAAGAACCCCAGGTGGTCGGAATTTCCGGAGCCCTCCACTACGGCGTCTCTCATAATCAAAAGGTGGTTTTGGGATGTTAAACCACACATATCAATCAACCATGCTGCATCAGCTGCTTGGTGTTTTCACGGCATCTTTACAGATGTGTTGGGTGAGCAAAGCGAGCAGGTTTCAACACAGGGAAAAGTATATTATGGCAGCACCTCTTGTGCATGCCTTACATCCTAAGTATACCAAATATTTATCTTGCACCTTGTGGCCTGTAACTTTCTTTAAAAAGAAGTGTCTCTTTAAGACACTTCTTTTTGCTTTATATTTGAGCCTTGATGCTTCGACAGCAATGTATTTGTGTTTGACAGCAAGTGTACTTGAACAAGTAACTGATTTCAATAATGACAAAACACCCTTCATACTTGGTCCTTAGCATAAGCTTGCACATCTATAGCAGATTCAGTTGTTCATTTTTTGCTGTGATGATAATGGGCAAGTAGCAAAGGCGTGTTCAGATTGGAGTGGTCGGTGACGTCTGTTTAGGCTGTGCCTTATTGCTTTGCTACCATAGTTACTTGTGGCCACATATACAATGAAGCCATATGAAGTGCATTCTAAATGAGATTATCATGTCACATTTCACTTCATCTTAATATGTGTCGAAAAAATGCAGATATCTTTAGCTTGCCACTCTAAAGGGATCCTAAACCAACACAGGGTTAAAATTTAGTCGTGGTGTTGCAGCTGTGTATGACTCTATACTGGATGCATAGCCGTGATAATTTTTCTATTTGTTGACGCAATAGTAATGTTACACGTATTGGATGATACAAAAGAGGTCCTCGCTTATTTTGCTTTTTTTTCGCTATGCTTCTTTCTTGTCTCTTCTTGCCATGTGCTCCTTTTCACTGTGCAAGGAGCAAGAGCAGTCGGCACACAAACACGTATATAAAAAAATGTTGTTTTAAGGTGAGCACTGAGGGGCTGAACACTTCCAAAAGGCTCAAAGAGGAAAATGTATTGTTTCTAGCTACTTTTTCAGCACCCATAGCTAGTTGTGCTGCTGCAGTTGTCACTGTTGATCAGGACACTATTCTGAAGTCGTTGCACACATTTGCTTCAAATCTTAAAAAATAATTGGAGGTTGTTTGGCACTTTTTATTGCAGTTACATACAGAACTAGGTTTCAATGCGTAAGCAAAATCTGCTCACTGTAAATCAATCCTAATGATATCTGAAATTCAGGAAATATTCACAGAAAAGCTCAGGAAAAGGCTAAGTGGTTGCCCCTTGAACGTGAAGGAGATACCCTTCTTCTTCTAAAAGGTCAATAGAAAGTCTAGTAGTCTCGATATTACATTCACTATAAAATATTCTGGTGGGGTGCTCTTCATGCATGTTATAATGAGAGGGGTTTTTAATAGAACTGTTGTCACTTTGCCCTGCATTGCTGAAATTGTTCACATAGTTATAATACATGAATCACTTTATGCCTTTTCATTTTATGCAAATGGTTTGCTTACCCAGTCGGTATAACTTGATTTGGATAAAATCATAAATGCTCTAAATTTTTTTACTATACAGCAGCTTTATTTTTAAAATACGCGACCATAGATGTGAATGCAGTTGGTGGTGTGCTTGATTATTGCTTAAGTATCAGCACTCTAACTACACCTGCTACAGTGCATAGTGTGACAAAAGTAATGGTACATAACATTACTGGCAGCATTCACTTTTATATCTCAAAATGTGTTAGAAAGCCTGGTTTAAATGTGTGTACGTTTTTTTCGCTCCAACTAAATATTCTGGTCTACTCAAAGCAGCTTCCGCTCTTTTAAGATCCTCAAACCATTAGGTGTTCAAAAGAAGTATCAATGCCATATCCTTTTTTTGTCAGCCTATTCACCACTCTAATAATGAGAATTACCCGACAACATTACCCAGGAAAATATAGGGATGTTATAAAAGGTAATGTCAATTCAATTGTCAAAAAATGTCAACCCATTAGTAACTTGCCGCCAAGTTACGTTTTCTTTCACTTTTCTTTTCACAATTTTGGTAAAGTTATTCCTGATAACATCTCCTATAGTTTGTTTGGCATCTTTGTCTGCTAGTTTTCATTATAATGTGTTCAACAAAGACAACGAACCCTTAAATTTATAGTTCTTTCCTTCACTCATGAATATGAAACAGTGAATCTGAGTACTATTAGTGGTGTGTGACTTGTTGTTTTTTTTTTTGATCAGTTGTGCGTGTGTCTAAGTACATGCATTTAGGTGGGAGGGCGAACCATTGCCACCTCCTGTGACTAGCAGATTTTCTGAGAACTAACAGATGCGTAATGCTCCCAAAGAAGTATACGGATATTGGAAGTAATCGTAATGCGATTGCCTGTAGGCAAAAAAAGGTGTCCCACACTCGCCATGATGGTAACAGGCAGCGCTGACTGACTTTTGCATAATTAAATGCACGTATACACCGTACAAAATTGAAAAGCATAGGCACCACGGTAGCTCAGTTGATCGAGCATCGGACACGTTATTCGAAGGTCACAGGCTCGGTCCCTGTCCAGGGCAGGTTATCTTTTTTTCTTCTACTTTTCTTTCTTCATATTTACAACACTTCTATGCTTCTTGCAGATTTTCTGGTGTAAAAAAGGTACCTTATAATCTGAAGAGGCAAACAGAATGAGCCAGTGTATGAGTTAGCTCTTGTAGTGGTTACAAGTAAGATATGTTTTGAAGAATAAATCATTCTGCCACTTGCCTAAAGAATGGCTACAGGACATGCTGCTTGAAGCACTTTGTTATTTTCGAATCGAGCTATCTTGAATTCTATTTTTATAAATTACACGGGCTACTCATGGCGGTATCACACATTTTAATGCCACAAAGAATATGCAGCGAATAATGTTATAAATGCGAAATTGCATAAGGATAAGGTGAAAACTGCACCCTCAACGAGAATGTACAGGGAGCACAAGGTGCAGGCGTCACTCCTTTGGCCCGTGCTTTTCAAGTGCGAGCTGTTTTAACCTCGTTCTGATCAACTAACTAGATCGAGATGTTTTGTTATAGTGCATAAGGATGCTCCAAGGGAAACTAGGTCTGTCTCAAACTCTGTGTGTCTTTCAACCTATATGGTGCCATGCTCAAGAGTTCATGCAGACCAGATCGTGTAAAGCTGGACACCCGTTTAACATAATAACATGGCTTAAAGCAAAAAGCAGTTAATGGGACCAAATATCAATTTTTATAGTAGCTGTTTTTTTCTGCAATAGAAAGCTTACTGGTCTGATCGTATAAACATGCAGTGAAAACAGAGAATTTTCGGGGCTTGTTTCTTTTTTTTGACATGGCTTTCATGAGTACATCTAGTGGTAACACAGAAAGTGCTGAAAACATTTCAAGAATTTTCAGGTCTCTGACTGCTATGAAGTGTCACACAACACAGGCAGCAAACAGTGGGAGGTCAGCATAACACCTTTATATCTTTGTGCATTGCAGTTTGCTGCGAAAGCATGCGTTTCATGTGCGTGTGAAATGCACATATTTCGCACTGTTTACCACGATGACAGTGCTGCTTTTTGAGGGTTAACTCCTCTCCGTAGGCAGCACAGAATAATGTTGGCACAGGTAATATGGATATAAGCTGTAACTTTGACCACTAATTATTTTGCATGTTAAAGCATCAAATAATTTGCAGTAAACAAACAGGCTGCATGACATACTGATTTTTAGGTTTTTAAGTGCAATCTTAAAAGGAAATGCCACTCAAGTTGCAAAAAGAATGCAGTTCAATTCACATTTTTTGATTTCCACCTCCAATCCCACATTCTGGCGACTTGTCAGTCTCTTTATTAAGGAAATCCTAATCAAAATTTTTAGCTGAATGGGTTGGTACTGATGTTGAATTTTGTGTACTGCTCATGAGTAGAACAATGGATTCGTGCCCTACCCTTCAGTACTGCCTGAAATCGATCAGGCAGTCTTTGCATATTTTGAGTATCGTTGGACGATCAGTGTCAGCTTAAGCTATGCCATGAAAGCGGCCCACAGCGTCCAGCTAATGTTGTTTTCATGTGCAACTGTAGTTGCGGTTGTGTTGAATGACCTTTATTTATATACACTACATAGCAAACTTACTCCTTTAGAGTCAAGTGCATCTTCGGATCGATTGTAAATGTTTTCATATGCGAGGCCTTAAGTTTTATAAGAAGTTCCTCAGTGTGCCCCGAGGAAATGTGTGTTCCGCAAAAATTTGCACAAAGTTGTAGCCTCGTCTACAACTTTGTGCAGGTTGACCTTGAGCAGAAAATGAGGAGCGGCAGCAGCCCCCAGAAAAGAGCAAGCACCCTCCAAGCTCCCCAAGCTCTCTTCGACAGGAACAGCAAAGTCACTGTGTGGCATTGAAAACCATTGCAAGTAGTGCCTTATCAGGACACTGTGCTGCTCTTTCATTGCAGAACACGAAGTTGACCACTCCAGAGGAACTTCACGCTGTGTATTGTGAGTGTGTCAGTGGTTTTGTTTTGTCCAGCCAGCAGTAAAAAAATCATGTGTCAGATTCAGCCGGGATGGCTAGAGGGAGTCGGGCATGCATGTTCGGACATTTGTCCGGCCAAGTAGTGCAAATTTTCGCACTGGTCCTGTTGAGTTACTGCCACAAATGACAGAAGCTTCGTCACCTCTCTAAATGTACAGACGTGTCGGGGAAGATTAGTTGCATTAGTTTTTTCTATAACTGATAGCTGCCAACATTCTTCATTGTACAGGAGTTTCGTTCCTCAATTATGGGTGTAAAGCCCTCCACAGAAAAAATGCTAACCATCTACTTACAGAAGACCCCAAGGCCCTACTTGTAGGTTTTTTCGGCTTGTATGAGAAGCACCTCATTTGGGTGTACATGAACATTTTATAAACATGTACAGCAAGAAATTTGGGTGGCTGCTCGTATTGTCGTTATCATATTTTTTGCAGTATTCTTAAGCGTGTTGTGCATTACGTTGTCATTTTGGTTCACGTGCAAAGAAGGCATTACGCAGTTTCAGGCTACTTCAAGCACTGTTAGTATAAAACTCCAGAAAGCAAGCTATCAATAATTTTTTAACACAGTTGCTTAATCTGATGAATGATACATCACTAAACTTTCGTGCGTATTCATCAATGTAAGCTCGTATTAGTTTTATCCAAAATGAAGATGCGAGTCGACAGATAGAAGCATCTAGTCGGGTATTCAGGGTGAACAGTGGAAGTGCCTCAGACAGGTGGGTCGATGTTGCGAAAGGAGGACCTATTTTTTGAAATCACCATGTCATCCTTGGCGTCTTAGTTTATATGGGGTTAGTAATGACATCATCTTTTGGTGTAGGCGTGTGTGCTGTTGGAAATTTGTGTCTGAAAAAAAAACCTTTAACGCAGAAGAGTGCAGCCCTTGCTTTCTTTCAAGTTAGGTTGCGATGATACAAAGTGTTCTCCTGTCGGAGGTTGGGGGTAAGAGAAGCAAAAAAAGGTAAACAAAGAAAAGAAGGAAAAAGAAGAAAGAAAAGGGGGATGCAAAGTGAAAGTAGTGTGCTACACTGCTCCTACTTTGCATCCCCACTTTTTTCTTTTTTTCCTTTGTTTTCTTTTTTCATCTTTTTTGTTACATTTGCATTGTCCCATCTAGTGCATGAATCAATGACACATGCTTTGCTGTAGCAAAGATGCCTATGTGAGGTTGGATTGAACAGTGCAATGTACTTCATTCAGTTAATTACAGGCTGATCCGTCTTGCAATAAGCACTTCCTGTCTATCACCACACATGATCAAATGAAAAGTTTGCGCTTGGCTCTTAGTATACTGCTATATAGTTTGTGTCTTGGACTACTCAAAATGAACGTTATTTTGCTGCTGTTTATGGTAATGAATTGATCCAACATGAAAATATCTTGCCTTGTGAACCTTGTCAGACCTGCCTTTCTGTTTCTTTCCTATGCAGGCATTGTATGAAAGGATGGCAGTAACAGAGAGGTGATAGCTTGAGCTTTGGAAGAATAAATGCTGGCAGTGAGGCGATTCCACATCAAACATCAAGCCATTTTGCCAACCATCCTAAATGTATTTTGAAAAAAAAGTATTGTGCTCGTTTACTGTATTGAAAACAGAAAAATGCTAAAATCTACTGCAGAGAACAAAACTTTAGGCCACCCTAGTGCCTTCTGGACTTCCCAGGATGTCGTCTGGGAGTTGTTTGTAAAAAGTAAAAAGAAGTATTTCAAAAATACTGCCTCTTCTCACCAAACTTTGTCTAGGCACTAAGTAAAGGTGATTGTGTAGAGTGCATGAAGCTCAGAGATATTAGTGCAATTTTTTCGCCACATCAAAAGCAAGGAAACAGTTCTCTTTATATGGCAGGTTATATGAATACACTTTGTTTTAAAGAATAAATTATTTTTGAAATTTCCTAATGATGGCTGTTTTCTGCTTTTGATATACGACAGCTTCCGTTCCGAAGTTCTCCATGGCCCTCACTAGGAGACTTCAAGAACCATTTTCCTCATTGAAACAAAAATTGTAATGATAAGACTTGTCATATAACAAGAACTGTTTATTTGCTTTCAACTTACACATAAATGTAATTTTCCATTAGACAAACACATAGTTCAAAATGCATCTCAATTTGGACAAAAACGATTATATAGTGATATTTGTAATCTGTACCTAATATTATATTCTTTCGTGAAATATAACTTCGGTGGAGTGAGTATTTGTGGCTCAAATATTCATACAAAGTGCAGTATTGCCATACAAGAAATGCAAACGATAAATAGTTTGGCTGAATTCTTCCAAGCCAATGTAGCGGATAATTTGCACTAATGTTACTCGGTTTCAAATACTTTAAAAAAGCACCTTTACTTGTTATGTAGATCAAATTTGATATGGTAAGAAAAAGCGGTACTTTCAAATTTTTCTCACAAATAACACCCGCACGACATTCTGCAAAATTTTGAAGGTACCCACGTGACCACTACTTTTTTTCTCTTTAAAATATTTCTGCAAATAACTATTTGCAAAAGAGTAAACAACCATCATTTTTAAAACTATATATCTGTGATGGTCGCCAGGCAGTATGGTTTGGTTGTTTGGTGTAGAATAGCCCAGTGGGAAAAACAACAAATGTCTGAGCCTCCTTTGACGCTCGGGCCATTTCGAAAGCATTTGTTTGTTAGCAGCAATTCAATTAAGCCCTTGTCTTCATGCTTAGGCCCAGAAACAAAACACAAGTAACCAAATTAGTCCTAGGAGTCATGCAGTCTCGCTGTTCCAAGGCTTTTGGAGCCTAACTTAGTGCAAGCTTCACCATTTTTGAAAATTCAGATTCAACCAACAGGTTTTAGAGGCACAGTTCATTTTCAGCTAAATTGTTTCACACCAAGTTCTTAGATAAAAAGCGGCAAGTAGAGATAAAAATACCATTTCAAAAGCATTGTAGGTAATAACGAAAAGGTCTGCTTTCTTTTTTCGTGTGGTGCTTTGCCTGAACACTGTGCTTTTTGTGGTATAGTTAATTGTCTAGTGAACATAGGCCTTAAAAAGTAACATTATCCATGTTGAGGTGGATTTCTTGGTTATAGTCATAGTAGCCATAATAAAAATATGACTTCAAACTTGATTGTTCCTTTGAAGATTTTTTCTTGCATAATGATATTTCAAAGTCTTAGTCAATTCTGTTATATGAAAACGTGATGTCATAATAAGGTCACTTTTTATAGAGTCATTCAGTTTGACGTTACGTTTTACATTCCTAATAGAGCAGTTATTTTCAATATCGGTATTCAAAATGGAATGAGCACTCTGTATGTAGTAAGGTGTACGCATTTACAGATAGCACATGCACCCAACTTATCTGTTGGCAGTTTATTTCTGTTATTCTTGATTATTATGTGGGGTTTCACGTCCCTAAACCACTATATGACTATGAGAGACGCCATAGTGGAGGGCTCTGGAAATTTAGACTACTTGGGGTTCTTTAACGTGAACACAAATCTGAGCCCACGTGCCGACAGCATTTCTGCCTCCATCTAAAATGCAGCCGGGATTCGATACCGCGACCTTCGGGTCAGCAGCCGAATTTCTGTTACTCTTGCTCCCCTATTTCTGTGCAGTTCGTTTATAGTCGTCTGGCTTGCACAGATTTTTTATTGCACCTGCCTGATCCTGCTTGCTTTCATGGTGATAACCTTCATAATTTGCATAGGTTTACCTCTAGAAATTGTTTAAGATGCCAATTTTGTGCACAAACTGTATAATATAATGGCAGCAGATGTACATGCACACACTATTAACGGTACATTAAGAGCTTTCACTGGTAGTTCCTAAAGTTTTTTTGTGCAGGAAGAATTTAAATCGTAATCCTATCAGGACATATCAATAGATTATCTCTACCATTGAAAACCGTGACAACCTAGTTATTTTCACTGTGATAAGCATGCTGTTTGCTTTAATGTGGCAGAACTAATTGATACACTTGTTTCTTCTATTATTCACATATGCATAAAATGAAGGATTGTGTGCCTTACATTTTCAGTTTCATTCTGTGTGTTATATTTCTTGTGCTTTTGAACTAAGGTGCTAACATGTGTCTGACAATATTTGTGCCAATTATTTACATTTCCAGGTGCCTATGAAGGACACATAAGTTCTATGGCAGTGACCTCCCGAATCTATAGTGGTGCCGGAGCCTCAAGCAGCATTTCGCTGATCTCCACAAGGCGTTCATGCGATAAACACAGCGCCACACTTTCACAGTGCTATGAATATTAGTTATGCTTAAAGATTTCATTCCAAAATTGCTGTTACATTGTGTTTTGTGCCATCATCCTGTGGCTTAATTGGAGCTTGCGAAATTACGGTGTAGTCACCTCAGTTGTGTACCATGAACACTGCAATGTCGCTATTCACAGCTGAAGCATACAGACAAATAAAAAAACATATTGATTGTAGCAGGCCTGATGTGTATAATAATCCTTCTCTATTGCAAATAATAACTTTAGAAGTTCTTCAAGTCTTGCATAGAACACTGCATTAATGTGTTGCAATGTAACCACCATTTTGATCGCTAGCATGTTAATTTAGTAGCTCTGTAACGTATTTTAGTTAAAAGCTAATTTTGCTTCCGCAACACGAAAATTAGAAAGATGCCGATGATTCAATCCGTCATCATGCATATTTAAGAAATATTGTGATTTGTACACAGTATTGTATGTACTCAAGATGTGGACGTCTATTCAATTTACACATTATATTGCTTTGCACTAGATTCGGACGTGGCATGCACACATTTCAGTTATTCTGCATGATACGTCTTTCCATAAAATGCGGAGTCCGCATCATGCGTCTTTCCATAAATTGCGGAGTCCGCGTCATACGTCTTTCCATAAAATGCGGAGTCCGCATCATACGTCTTCCTAATTCCAATAATTCTGTACTTGAGGTCTCCGTATCATACGGAACGTTTCAGTAGGGCTTAAAGAGCAAAACAGAATATTACAAGAGCAAAATGCGGAATTACGCAAACAGCTTCAGGACATTAACGCTCATCTAACCAGTAAACCAGGGAAGGTGCTTTAAACACCTCAGGTAGCAAACCAACCGCCTTTAAAGAAGAAGAGGGCTAGAGGGCTAAAGAAACTGAAATTAAAGAAAATCACCGAGCGAGAATTGAAGCGCATGAGGTTTAAACAAAGTATTACAAGGTATGCTCCAAGCTGTACTAGAACAGATGAAACAAGTAGGCAACGCTATTGAGAAAATTAAGGCTGAATTTGCTAGCAGGGACCAACCGACAAAATGGCGATGCGAAGCGCTCAAGCTAAGACATGATGACTCTGCGCCCTTGCAGTAATACGATTTGACAGTGGAACGCAAAGGAACTGTAGGGGTTTCTTGCGCAAACGTGTGGTTTTGCAATCTTTTCTTACCAAAGCCGATCGACCGGACGTTATTGCGATACAGGAGTGTGGCAATAATGCAAAATTATCAGGTTACAAATCTTTTGCCGGGTCGGGTAATGATACCTAAGTTACAACCTTTTTAAAGAGAAACTTTACGGCATTCTCGCACGAGAAGGGGAATTCGCAGATCGATCACGTATTCGTCGAACTCGTGCATCGCATGCGCAAAAACAAGAGTCTTTTTTTTTCCTGAATGTTACCCAAGGCAGCGCAAAATCATCTTTGGTGATCTTTTTACGAAAACAAAGGTTATTTTAGCCAACGGTCTACTATTGATTTTGGGCAACTTTAATGCGCATCATACGGCATGGGGTTAATAATTCACCAAGGTTAGGGGAAGAAACTTGTGAAACAAAATTCAACAACGTGATCAGGGGCCGAATTCACAAAGCTTTCTCTTTGGCTACGCATTTTCTTAGCCAAAAGTTCTCTTATCTGGAGGGATTACTATAGCGCGGGTATGAATTTAACTTATTCGGCACTTAAGAGGGCAAGGAGGACACATGATAGCCGATGAAACGACAAAGAAAGAAAGAAGTGTGTGCCGATAATATCAAGGTAGCACGCAAAGCGTCTAGCATCAAGAGTATACGATGATAGCCAATGATTTGCTGCATCTAAGTTTCAGTTCCGCGAGCGTCTGCTACAGCGCTTACGGGATGCCGCGTACGTTGTAATAGACGTTTTGGTGGGCTGTGCAAAGCCAAGCACTCGCCTTTAATTAACGACTGTGGCTAAAAAAATAATTGCTCGATGGCCTTAAGCCACCGAGCAATCCATGCACTATCTCGCCAAGTACAAGTAAACAACACTCCAGGTGTACCACATAAACGAAACCACACATAAATCGATGCATGCAATGTTTGAAAATGTGCCTCCAATGTCTTCCCCTATTTAACGCGACCAGTTACCTTACATTTCATTGAAGCTGCGCTGCTACTTAACTAATTCGGTGCAATCTAGCACGGTATAGTGGTGAACGTAAGGGTGTTTTGTACCTATAGTCAAAGGTAGCCTTTGTTACAATATTCTTATTACAAGACACAAGAGCGACTTTGGTGCCTGCAGACGAATTGTGCGGAAATAGATAACAGCAGTAATCAAATGAAATTGTGAGTGCGATTTCGCTGGTTCCATGCACCGCAGCATTTTTATAAAGCCGGAATGCGAGAACGTGAATACGCTTACGCTTAGGTATATGTATACGTAAAATGAGGGAGACTCGTCGGGAGGTGTCTCAGTGCTAATGCTTTTCACAAAACACGGTGCAAATATTTCGCCCAGCGTTGTTTGAGTGCGCAAACGAAGCAAGGGACGTGTATACGAGTCTTGAGGTCGAGAGACGTTATCACACGTGCGAAAAGGATGAAAAGAGAGAAAGAGACTCTCGTGTCGGCTTCGCGAAAGCTTGAAATTGATAGATAATAAAGACAATTTTATGGCCCAGCAGACGTCAGGGAAAGTCTCCGCAAAGCAGGGTCAGATGCTCGGAGAGCATAAAAAGGTGGAGTACGCGTTATATGGGAGTGACAGCCACTCAGAAATCGAGATGAAGTGTGACTGTCCTTAGGTGTGAGAATCAATGCTAATTAGGAGAGTTGAGTTAATGAGCCAAAACTTTCCTAAATAACGATAATGGAAGCAAACTGAGCATTCATCTAGTGAAAGTGACAAGAGTGACAGTGAACTCATAATAGTTGATTAGCGTTGTCACAGGCCGATATATATTTTTATTTTCTTATTCATATTTGGCAAACTATGAGAAGGTAGCGTACGTTAGAGCCGGCTATCCCAACGTCATGACAGTAATGTACAAGAATAAATAGCGCACGGTTATACAGTCACACGTGGCGGTTTTTATCTCCTAGTAACCTTGGGAAAACGCATTTTAACTATTTTTTCTATTTTTGACAAAGTTCCACCGGACGTTTTTGCATTTGGCTTCATTCGAAGAAACTACGATATATCAGCAATAGGACGAATGCAAGCACCGCTGCAGTGGACGAGCGGTTACAGCGCGCAACTACAATCTAGGAGGTACTTGGTTCGATTCGCAGAATCACTGAGCACTTTTTTTTTTTCAATAGGTTGCCCGGCCTGTCATTATGCGTGGTGGCGGGTACTAATTTTTAGAAAAGTAGGCTTTCGCACTTGCTTCTTTCACTCCCCTTTTGACCCAAAAGCGCTGTACTATGCTCCTTCAAAAATTAAACAATTCAGGGTTCACAATTTTCTCCTCCATCTTCTCTTATCGCAAAAGTGTCCAGTCCTGAAATACCAATATCATACCTGGTATATTACTTTTCACGTGTTTGGATATTCGGCCAGCAATCAGTCTTCACGGTGTTTTGAAGAAAATCTACACATGCAGTGAGCTAACTGCTTGCAGCCAAGTTGACTGCCTTTGTAGGGACACGCTTTCGTGCTAATTTGGTGGGCATCATCACATGCAGCAAGACCAAAGAGCACGGACAGTTAGAGCTGACGCAAACAGAGTGATTAGTTTGTGTCTTCTCTCCCGCTATTTGTCATGCTGCACGCTTCAGTGTAATGTCACTGTCAATGGTTAAATTCAACTATAGCAGTTAATCGAGTTCTGCTGAGAGGGTCCCCTATTGTCCAGAATGGAACAGAACAATGGCAATTGAATTTGTGTGATAAAGAGATACCCTGCTTTTGGTTAATAGAATAAATTTCTAAACTGAAGTTTATTTTTTATTAACAACAGTTACAGTGCAGATGAAAAGTGCATGGACAAAATTCGTGTATTCAGCTTGACTAGGTTTGTGACCTTAATTGTAATTGCGAACCGGTATCACAGTATGCATAACTATCACACACATATACAACCACGGGTGATAGATTGCTTATTCTGATTAAAATTGAAAGGTTGAAATCGACATACTCAACCAACGCAATGTGTATGAGATATGCCATGTAGAGTAGCTATGCTCTAAACTAATCTTCCTAGGTTCGTTCCATTTTACCCAATTTCTTGCCCAAGACTGTAGGTTGGTAAATGAAACAACTTCTTCGAACACACATATTCTGTGTAAGGTTACATTTATTTTTATGCAGTACAAAACAAATTGAAATGTATAATGACTCAAAAGAAAAATAACTAGAAAAAAATTCAGCCAAATCATAACCAAGCTTACTCACCAATGATAAACGGATTCTCATTTAAAACATACATACATACATACATACATACATACATACATACATACATACGTACGTACGTACGTACGTACGTACGTACGTACGTACGTACATACATACATACATACATACATACATACATACATACATACATACATACATACATACATACATACATACACTCAGGTGTAAATATTAAAATGAATGGCTATAAAACAATAATTCTAATATACTCATTTTGAATATACTACAGAAAGTAACTTACGAGAGAAATCCACCGGCACTGTTATGTCTGAACACACTGTTTCTCGAACCATCTCGCAAAAGCTTGATGCATAGTTTTCCGCTGCTGCCCAGTGACAAGCAATTTTTATAAAAAACACAAGAATAAAGCCTTTGACAATGTCATGTTAAAGAAAAGGGCTGTGCATCAATATTTTGTACATGTCTGCAATATCACTCTGTTTATTTACATAGCTTGGCTCATTCACAACCCACTAACAAAGCATGTTAGGACACTTGGGCTGAAAGTTGGCACAGCGCGAGTGAATTCTAGATAAAACATGAATAATACATTTATAAGCTACTAAGCTCCTTGGTGCAAACAGTGTTTATATTGACAGCTATAGGTGTCATTTCGTTTCCCCAAAACACTTCTCAAAAGTAGAATCAAGTTTATTTATCTACAGTTTCTATTCAGGCGCGTCGTGGTGGCTAAACGGTGGAAGCGACTCTTTCGGCCAAGAAAAAAAAGACCAATTATTTTTCCAGTTCGTGAATTCACCCCATGCTAACATTGAGGCAGCTGGTAAGAGTGCTTTTGGAGAGAGGAAACCACCACATTCCCACCAGTTGTGGCCTTGGGTAGCTCCTTCACTTGGACAAAAATGATGAAAAACACTCCTCAAGAAGACTTCAAAGTTTGCACATCAACACAGTTCCCATACAGCTGTCTATTAGTCTGCTTGAAAAATATTGAGTTTACTGGTGGGCAAAGACTGTACACTATGTGAGGTGATGCTCCAGTGCACTGCATGTATGTCTTGCTGCTGGCCTCAACTGCGATGTTTCTCAGCACATATGTGTAAAATAACAACTAATACTATGCCACTGCAAAGTAATTATGTGTCATTTGCATGAAACAGGGACCACAATAAAAGAACATAACAACATTTGCCTTCACAAAGTTCAGAAAATGTAAATAAATTTCGACAGAGTTTTCACAGTTCATCTGAGGATAGTAATATTGGTTGTAAACACATTCTTACTTCCACTAACAAATTATATTAAGATGCCAGATTCAATATTAGAGTATACCAGCACTTTTGTAAGGCTAAAAGATTGTACAGGCACCTAGAAAAACACAAGTGAATGCATGCTTTAGCTACACATAAAAATAAATACTTTTATTTCTAGTCTGAGTAGAGCTGCATAGATGATAAGTCACTTGCATTACGTTATGAACAAACCTATCTGAGCAAAGTATACATTTAAAAAGTTACACTTACACAGTAGAGAAGTAGACTGTTGAAGGACGGACAGGCAGTGAGACAATACCCAAGCACTAAAATATACTGTTAAGATATACTAGGAGTAGTGATGATCCTCTTCCTTCCAAATAAAATAATCCACATAGATTCACTTCCTAGAGCTTATACACTCATGGCATCATTGGTGCTATACAAATGAGTGTACACTGATGGATTACATCGACTAAGTACTTGATTACTGCATCCATGGCTTTACTTCTTGTACTACAAAGAATGCAAACACAGTTACCATTGGCGACCATGGATGCTGTGATTTCTGGCATGTAAATGTAGAGGCACGCAGGCACTTAACACACATGTTAAAAACTTCAGCTCAAAAATATTTGCCCACTAACACTACAGCAGCCTTTAAATTAGTGTCATAGTTTGGTATCTTCCAAGAAAAATTTAAATAGTTTCGAATGCAAGCAATTGAACTGCTGAATAATGCACTGCTAAGAAGTTAAGCAGCAGCTGCTCCTGACATCACAATGTGCTCTTTCTGCTGTTGTAAACTTTGAGCAGGAGAACAGTCACTGGCAGTCCCTTTATACTTGTTGGTCTTCTGTGCTCTGTTCTTGATACACTGTACATGACCGTGGAGCACCGAACCCCTTGTTACTGCTGGAACTTAAAAAAGTACAGATCATTGTTACAACCATGCAACATGCAAGAGTGAATAGTTGTCAATTATGTGCTCATATTTACAGATATTGTATTTTCAGAAGCCAATGACAAGCCTCAACACACACACACACACAAACAGTGAAGACTGAAAATATATTTAATATTGTTACGTGAGTAACGAGACAAAGTATTGCGAATATATTCGAAAAATATATTTGCAAGAGCGGTTGCAGCACTGGCCAGTCTGGCTCCGAGCTCGAGCAGCCAGCGAGCCTCATCTTCTTCGTCGGGCGCACACGCGCATTCGCACTATGGTTTGTGGCAGCCTACAGGTAGCATATAACCCCCGTCGGCAAAGGCGCCGTCTCGGCGCATCTAGATGTCAAGATCATTGGGCGAGTGGTACTGCTTCAGGCGTGTGACGTGTACGATGTCGCTGGCCCTAGGGGTGGATGAAGACGGCGAGGCAGCAGGAGTGATTTCATAAGTGACGGGAGTCACCTCACGAAGCACTCTGTAGGGCCCTGTGTACCGAGAGAGCAGCTTGTCAGACAGGCCAACGTGCCTGGTCGGAGACCACAGCAGAACCAACGAACCGGGCGAAAAGTGCACATCGCGGTGTCGTTGGTCGTACCGACGCCGTTGGTTTGCTTGGGAGGTCAGAAGGCGAGCACGAGCGGTTTCGCGTGCGTGGGCGGCCCGGCTGATGGCGTCCAGAGCATATTGTGAAGTTGGAGCTGCTGGTAACGGAATCGTCGTATCGAGGGGTAATGTGGGTTCGCGGCCGAACAGCAAGAAAAAAGGGGAGTAACCAGCCGTGTCGTGGCGCGAAGAATTGTAGGCAAATGTCACGTATGGTAAAGCGATGTCCCAGTCAGAGTGATCTGAGGAAACGTACTTTGCAAGCATGTCAGTTAGGGTTCGGTTCAGGCGTTCTGTGAGGCCATTTGTTTGCGGATGGTACGACGTAGTGAGCTTGTGGCGTGTTGCACAAGAGCGTAGAATGTCCGCTATGACTTTCGATAGAAATGTGCGGCCTCGGTCCGTGAGCAGCTGGCGTGGAGCACCATGTTGCAAGATCACGTCGTGTAGAAGAAAATCGGCGACGTCAGTGGCGCAACTTGTTGGAAGGGCGCGTGTGATTGCGTAGCGTGTGGCGTAGTCTGTGGCCACAGCTATCCACCTGTTGCCAGCAGAAGACAGAGGAAAAGGGCCGAGTAAGTCCAAGCCGACGCGAAAGAAAGGTTCAGTAGAAATATCGAGTGGTTGAAGGCGCCCAGCCGGAAGCGTCGATGGTGTTTTGCGGCGCTGACATTCCTCACACGCCGCGACGTATCTTCTGACGGACCGTGCCAGACCTGGCCAATAAAAGCGACGGCGAATCCGGTCGTATGTGCGGGACACACCCAGGTGACCGGCAGTAGGAACGTCATGAAGTTCGTGGAGTACAGCCAAGCGGAGGTGTTTGGGTATGGCAAGCAGCAGAGATGGGCCGTCTGGATGGAAGTTATGCCGGTATAATGTGCCATTCTGGAGTACGAACGAGCGATAGGATCGGTTCGATGGGGAGGAGTCGAGGCGCTCAATGATAGCTCGTAGGGCTGCATCACGGCGTTGCTCGTCGGCTATGTGGTTCAGTTGAGAAACGGAGCACACGCAGGCGTCGTTGTCAGGTATGGTGGCCGATGGGTCAACTGGATAGCGAGAAAGGCAATCGGCGTCCTGGTGCAGGCGTCCAGACTTGTATATCACAGAAAAGGTGTATTCTTGCAGTCGCAGAGCCCAGCGACCAAGTCGACCTGTAGGATCTCTTAAGGATGAAAGCCAGCAGAGCGCGTGGTGGTCGGTGACGACGGAAAAGTGAGTGCCATATAAATATGGACGGAATTTTGAGACCGCCCAGACAAGAGCAAGGCATTCTCGCTCTGTGATCGAATAGTTACGCTCTGCAGGTGTAAGGAGGCGGCTAGCATACGCGATAACGCGGTCGTGTCCCTGTTGGCATTGGGCGAGAACGGCTCCGATACCGTGACCACTGGCATCAGTTCGGACCTCAGTTCGGGCAGATGGGTCAAAGTGGGCGAGGATAGGGGGCGTCGTCAAAAGTGTTATGAGGTGAGAGAAGGCGGCAGCTTGAGTGGACCCCCACGAAAATGGAACGCCTTTCTTCAAAAGATCGGTAAGTGGTTGGGCGATTGCCGCAAAATCTTTCACGAACCGCCTAAAGTAGGAGCAAAGTCCCACAAAGCTCCGGACATCTTTGGCGGATTGGGGTACTGGGAAATTCGTGACGGCCCGAATTTTCTCAGGGTCCGGTCTCACACCAGAAGCATCGACAAGGTGGCCCAGCACGGTAATCTGTCGGCGGCCGAAGTGACACTTCGAGGAGTTCAACTGGAGGCCAGCTTTGCGGAAGACGTCGAGAATGGCCGACAGACGCTCAAGGTGGGTCTCGAACGTAGGTGCAAATACGAGGACGTCGTCTAGGTAACACAGGCATGTTGACCATTTGAACCCGTGTAGCAGAGAGTCCATCATACGTTCGAACGTGGCGGGGGCATTGCATAGGCCGAAGGGCATAACCTTGAATTGGTATAAGCCATCTGGAGTGATGAAGGCGGTCTTTTCTTGGTCTTTCTCGTCTACGGCAATCTGCCAATAACCAGAACGAAGGTCGATGGATGAAAAGTAGCGTGCGCCGTGGAGACAATCGAGGGCGTCATCAATACGTGGTAAAGGATACACGTCCTTTTTGGTGATTCGATTTAGATGCCGGTAATCGATGCAAAAACGCCATGTGTTGTCCTTCTTTTTAACCAGGACGACGGGTGACGCCCATGGGCTTGATGAGGGCTCAATAATGCCTTTAGTTAACATCTTATTCACTTCAGCTTGAATAATCTGGCGCTCCGACGCGGACACGCGATACGGTCGACGGTGAATGGGAGCAGCATCACCGGTGTTGATGCGGTGCTTTACAAGAGAAGTTTGGCCGAGTGGGCGGTCGTCAAGGTCGAAGATGTCACGGTAGGAAGCTAGAAGGCGTGCGAGAGCGGCTGATTGCGCTGGGGGAAGGTCAGGGTCGATCATGGGACGTATTGACATGTCGAGGCATGTGGCATCGAGTGGGCGACAAGGAAAATTGGGGCATGCGTCGGCTGCGAAAGTGGTGACGTGATCATCGGCTAAGGACCGCAACGTGGCAATTAGGATGCCTTCAGGGAGGACTTGCTTTGTGAAGCCGAAATTTATGACGGGTAGACGGGTCCGGTTGGAGGCTACAGTTACGATGCAGTGAGGGACGGTGACGTCACGTGCCAGTAGGACATCAGGAATCGGCGTGACGATGTAATTCCCATCCAATACGGGTGAGGTCGTGGCGAATTCGGTGAATGTGAGGGCTTTAGGCGGTAAGCGGAGGAAGTCTGTGGCAGAAAGGCCGTGTTGAGGTTCAGGGTGAATATGCGGCTGAAGAGGAAGGTCTAAGCAAAGAGTACCAGCGGAACAGTCGATCAGAGCAGAATGGGTCGACAGGAAGTCCATCCCTAAGATGAGGTCATGAGGACAGTTCTGGAGCACCGTGAATAGAACAGGGATGTAACGGTCGGCGATGCGTATGCGAGCCGTACACATGCCAATGACAGGAACAGTGCCGCCATCGGCCACACGTACAGCTTCGGTAGCAGGGGGCGTGAGTACTTTTCTTAAGCGGCGACAAAGATGAACGCTGATTATGGACACATGAGCGCCAGTATCGACTAGTGCCGACAGAGAAATACCGTCCACGTGTACATCGACAAGATTTTTGTTCGTATGAAGCGTCAATGGAGGGTTTGGTTCAGACAGGGATGATGCAGCACTACCTCCAGGGGCTGCACTGTCTAGTTTTCCGTCGGGTACGATGAAAAGTTAGGCGGCGAGTGATGGCGGCGTGGCTGGGGCGACGGGGAACGACGGCGTTGAGGGGACGGAGAACGAGGAGGAAGGCGGCTGTTAGACGTGTCGAAAGCAGGGGCGGTACGGCTGGACGAATACCGGCGAAGATCTTCATATGGGCTATAAGGTGCGAAAAACTGGCTCCTATGTGGCGGCGTCCAGGAGGCACGGCAGTAGCGGGAGACATGTCCAACGCGGTGGCACCGGAAGCAGATCGGTTTGTCGTCAGGAGTTCGCCATTCCGCCGGGTTGCGAGATCGTGGAGCAACAAATGGGTCACGTCGAGGTGCATTAATGGGAATTGGTCTGGAGGAGGGGCAAGAGATGGGGCAAGCATCAGGGAACCCGCGGTTGGCGAATTCTTGTCGTACGACCGCCTGAATAACGGAGATCGCGGGGGTTGTCGGTATCGTATGTTCGAAAGAAGTGGGCTGAAGCGGCGCTGGACTTGCTGCTTCAAGTTCCCGTCGAACGATACGCGTTACACTCTGCTCAAAGGGCGGTGTGACGGTAGAATCGGAGCAGGTGGACGTAGCCGCCGTGTTTGGCAACCGAGAAAAAGGAGGGCGCACCCGACGGCTTTTTGCTGTTTCGAAACGGCGGCATTCTTGAATTACACGGTCGATGGTCGAGACGTTAGTGTACACCAGCAAATTGAAGGCGTCGTCCGCGATCCCCTTCAAAACGTGTCCAACCTTTTCAGCCTCAGACATCGCCTCGTCCACTTTTCGGCAAAGAGCGAGAACTTCTTGGATGTATGACACATACGATTCAGTTGGCGACTGGACACGGGTAGCCAGCTCCTGTCGTGCAGCTGCGTGGCGACCGGTCGGGTCCCCAAAGATGTCACGTAGCTTCTCCTTGAACGTGTCCCAGCTGGTGAGTTCGGACTCATTTGTCTCGTACCAGACACGCGGGGTTCCGTCCAAGTAGAAGAGAACATTAGCGAGCATCATGGTAGGGTCCCAACGGTGAGTTTGACTGACCCGTTCATAAAGGCGAAGCCATTTGTCGACGTCGAGGCCAGGTTGCGCAGAAAATGTCCCGGGATCACGTGGTGTTTGGACGGCGACAAAGGTTGTCGGAGAAGCCGCAGATGATGAAGCGGACGCGTTGTCACTGGAAGCCATGGCGGGAAGCTGGAGGATGCGGCCACTGCGGAGCTGCGTGGTGAGGACGGGGATCGTTCCACCTCCACCAAATATGTTACGTGAGTAACGAGACAAAGTATTGCGAATATATTCGAAAAATATATTTGCAAGAGCGGTTGCAGCACTGGCCAGTCTGGCTCCGAGCTCGAGCAGCCAGCGAGCCTCATCTTCTTCGTCGGGCGCACACGCGCATTCGCACTATGGTTTGTGGCAGCCTACAGGTAGCAATATGATACAAGAGCAAAACTACAATGTTATAGATGAAGGCATGAAACTTCTGCCAGACATAAAAAGCCAATAAGATTTCTTCTGTTTTGACTTTACATTAGGTGCGAGAAGCAGACCACAAATAAGTTCACTAAGAAACACAAGTTAGACTGCATTACAACACAACAGCCAATGTTCATAACTTTAAGGCTGTCTAACATAGCTAGCTCAGCGTACTGCGTATAGGAGCAAATGGGCAGTCTAGAAGACACAAAGATTTTGCGGGATTATGAGTGTGCTTGTTGCTGACATCTATTATTCTAAATAAAGAAAACCTTTCAAAAATGCACTTCCTCGGGGAAAATAATCATACGCAAGAAACACAACGGGCTCCTACAGGTGCCACCAACACTCACCATTATTGTTGATACCAGTGCCTTGCCGGATGGATATGCTGCGTCCTGCACAGAACAGCAAAGGAGCGCTCCATGACTTGGATTGCATGTGTGCTAGCTGCATTGCTCTGCTACTGAAATAGGCTAGCCACAGACAGAGAAATGAGAAGCTTTGGCTTTGAAACACACTGAACGTCACCTTTAGAGATCAACAATGCATACTTAGGTCAGGTAAAATTTGTAGAAAAATATATATCACTATGCAATCGTGGTGAACATGTTCGCCTGAAACACAAGCAACAGCACTGAGAAAGAAAAAGCTACATTAGGTAAAAGATGCAGTTACTGGCCCTATGTCATCTGAGGCTTCCTAAATAGGTCTTTCGCCTTGCAAGTTGTGAACAGCCAGGCAATTTTCACCCACTTGCTATTTCCTTCTAGAGCACTTGATCCACAAAAGGAGTCACAAGCTCGAGAGCTCAATACGGAATCAAAGTATTTGTGCTCGTTTCAAAGCACAAGCTTTTGAGTCTCAGATTATTGGAGTTTCATTCATAAGCTGCAGGCTTTCAGCTTTCAACATTCTCAATTATCTTGCAATTTAGTTTTATAAATGTTGCATAAGAATTATGTGTAAGAATATTACAGGTATCCACTGAAAGCAACCATGCTTGGGTTTTCAATTTGTGCACAGTAAGTGGTGTTCACGTAATCGTATGTATTAAAGAAAAACTAACCTTGCAGCCAGCCGTTAGGCAGTTTTGAGCGCTCGAAGCTCCCAAGCAGATCACAGTCCTTCCAGATGAGGCTGCCATGCATGCTTCCATGCCACATCCGCTGAATGATAACAGTCCCAGCAGTGACATAGGCTTGCACAGTTAGGAAGAACGTGTCCTTCCTATTTTTGTACAGGTGCTCCAAGTAATGATGAGGATTGACGTGCCAGAATGTGCAACCGATGCATCACAGGACCTTAACAAACCAATCTCTGCGATCTGTGAAGAGCCAAAAACGAGATATTTAAAAACAATCATTAAAAGCACTCACTTCTAATACTTATTTGAGGAAGCTATCACTTCGTTAAAGTGACCAAAATCTGCTATAATCACTTTGAAATAAACTGAAGCCTCATGTAAAATTTACGTACCGCAATATATATGTCCTACTGAAGTATAGTACTACCACAGTGGTAATCGTCTATAGAACTAATTTTCCAAAATAACATAAATTTTTTAAGTGCAACCTGGCTCCTGAAAAATAAATGCACATTAACTTTCCAACTATCAAACGTGGTCAATCGACAGGCCCAGCCTTATAATCGAACAAGAGCTCACTTGTATCAAATCACAAAAAACTTTTTATGTATTTGCTCCATAATATATGTATGTATATAACAGTAGTAGTAAATTTTTCATGCTTCAACTTACCATAGAGAAACATTACATCTGATGGGCTTAAAAACTTGCACACGTTATAGAACTGCGTGAATTGTAGTACCGGTGAAATTTAGTTCTGCAAGGCGAACTCACCGATGGCAGAATTTAGTAGCCGTCGGTGTCATGAGGAACCAAGTACGGCCAACAGGCAAAGGCATCTGCAGACTAGAAGCTGCCAATGACAGCAATGAAGGGCTGGCCAGGCGTGCACGTCCATTGATAAAGTGTAAGAACTGGCCATGACCGGCTGTTGTCAATTGAGGCTCTAGTGCCGTGCAAAACGATGGCCAGACGAACTCGGAAACCTGTACTTTGGCGATACTGGCCTACAACTTCATCCAAAGCAAGGCACCGGTGAAATCTTTGCTTTTTTTGGGGGCCGAAGGGAAGCTTGACGTTCACGGGCTCTCGCTACCACATGTAACCGAAAAACAGTCTAGGCGCGCTTCCAAAGTAACACGATCCACAACAGAATGTAGCATCTCGCAGTTTTGGTTGATCACATCACAGCGCTAGGACTATGGTTATCACAAAAAGGAGAAGTGACGACTTAATAAACAAAAGCGCCAAGCTGCCCCACCACAACTTCGCAGGGCAAAACAGTCATCAACGCTCTCTTTCAATTTTCAGTCACACGAGCACAGCTTGTTCACAAGTCTTGGAACGTCAACACAGCACCACTGTTCACAACGAACATCGTTTCACACCCGAACAGTATATTGCTCTGAAGTAAATAGAAGCGTACGGGCTAACTAGTGGCGAAGCAAGAACCGAGCGCGTAGTTCATACGTTTCCGTACGTACTTGGGGTCACTCAAGTAACGTGTCAAAATGCTGTCAATTCGAAATGTCGCAGAGCACCCAACTGAGAGACTGGAAAGTCAAGCGAACGAACTGTTACCGGCACACAAACACACATTGCAGGCTTCTCGAGTGCTAGTTGCCGTCGATACATCGACGCCGATCCCCGCTTGATAACAACACCGACGCACAGGCTTCGCTGCGCTTCACCGTACACCATTGCACTGACACAGCTTTCCGCACTGCTTACACGCACCGAAAGAGCTGCTGTAATCACAACACATCCAGTCAAACGCTGAAGTAACTCGTGCGAGAAGCATTTGCTGAAAGTCGCACCGACCGATATGCTGTTTACGACGCCATGTTGTTTTCGACAACTGCACCACACGTAAGAGAGCTCTTAGAAAGTACTTGCACTATTTTCACGGCGTGAAAAAAATTTCTCTTATGTGTGAGGGGGGTGATATGACGAACAAGACAGGCGTGCCAGATGAAAGAATTGTTTTGGCAACGTCACGGAGTGAGCTGATGTAGAGGGTATTGCTTCACAACCAATCACAAGCTGTGCCTGTCGGCCAAGCCGTCGTCTGCTCGCGTTTGTCGTCTGCTTCGATCAGAGCATGCGACAGAGGATTCGCCTTCGCAACGCTATTATTCTCAGGTCAAGTGGTCGCTGCGTCACACAAAATACATGTCAGTGGCTCGCTCTACCTTTGAATGATGTTCGTGCACCAAGTTAAATGGCTGAAAATTGACGCAGGGATGAATTCAGCGAAGGTTTGCTCCAGAATCATGAGACTTTGTATATTTTCGGTGTCATACAAAGTTACTAGGGTCGTTTCATTCCGATTACTTGCCATAATATCATGGTCCATATCGGTGTCTGAACAGTGAAGGTGAAGATGCATGATTTGTTTGTAGTTCCATGCGAAATCACGCGCACCCCTAATACGCTTTGGTTTACAAAGTACGCTTTGTTCCAGATCGTCCCAAAGTGTATCGACAGCTGTATTTCAGAGATCACAACCATTGGACAGTTAGAGCCAATGAAAGTACACTAGAGCACAAACTTTAGGAACCACTCACTGAAAACTTCCTCTCATTTTTATTTCCAATAGCGTGCAAAGAATGTGCTCCCATTAACCTCTTCGGTGGTAATTTCCACCAATAAGGCAAGGATCTCGAGTGGCACTTTTAATTGGATGAGATGGGGCGCAACACAACAACATAACAAATAAGCTTGATCCTATGTCATGTCGCGTTCGAATGCACCGACCATTCACGTATCACATTGGTTTTCATCCAACCACAAATCTTTACATGCGTAGTTTTATGCCATTGACGCCCAATAGAATTCTTCAATTACTGCGACTTCGAACTTATTGGACGGTGGTGGTTGTCAACACCATCCACTGCGTACAAGGGAAACAACACGCAAAGCTCAAAGCGCCGAAAGAAATAAAAACGCACCAGCAGTCATCAGGCAGCCCTTAATGGGCATGAATTAACTCAAAACCAGCCAGGGCACCAAAGTATACCGCCGCGCCAGCAGGTTCGAAGTAGCCACATTGTTCCTAAGAGTGGTCCGGACCACTCTTGGGATTTTCTCTCAGCCATGCTGTTTTTACGCACATTTTCGCTTTCGCTTCGTGAATCCACTTACGAGCACTTTTCGGTGACGTAAGCAAATATAGCAACTGCATCACCATCGCTGACATGTTCCCGGGCAGCCACAGCGCGCTTTATTTGCAGCGGCCGATGTGAAAACTATGGCCTCTTACGACGTTTTTTCGTTTCGTGAATCGACTTACGCAACAAAATTTATCTTGCGCAAAAATGTTTTCGTAAGTGAGTTTTGTGAATCCGGGCCCTGATACTTATAACGGACCCAATGCAGCCAACGAGGAAAGGAAATAGCGTATCTCAAGACACGACGCCAGATCTTACCCTGGTCAGCAGTGCCACCGCCACCACGTGGTGCAATACCAGGGAAGACCTTGGTACTGATCATAAAGTTTTAGAGAATATCGTAGCCAATGGCCCGCTGGTGATCAACAAGAGAGAAGTAAAACAACAGATTGGGTGACCTTTAGAAATATCAGGTCGGAACAGGACCCTGTAAATGATATTAACGATTGGAGAAAAGGGGTGATCCAGTTAGTTCAGGACGCTACCGATGAGTTAGACGCTGGCGATGAGGAAGTTGTTGATAGACGTCTTGTAAGCATGTGGAAGAAAAAGAAATACTTGGAGCGCAAAATCAGTCAGAAAAGAGGAGACCGGAATCTCCGAAATGAAGTTGCTGCACGGAATAGAGAGATCGAAGATTATGCATTGGAATTTACCAAGCGAAAGTGGGGTAGTATCTGTTATCAGATGGATAGAGAAATTGGCAGTGCTAAAACATGGCAGCCAGTACGGCATCTATCTGACCCAGAGAAAACCAAGTCGGAGACCCGAAAACAACTTCAAAAGCTTGTGTATAAATATGAAGGTCAGAAGACAGAATTATTCACGGAGGTTAAGGATCGCTACCTCAGTGGTGCAGAATCTCAAAAGCTCCCTGACTACGCTGGTTAAGAAAACCCGGACCTAGACAGCCCCATCACGGTTGGAGTAGTCAGAGCTGAAATTAACCGACTTAAAACAAAAACGGCTGCCGGTCCGGAAATCATCAACAACAGAATGCTCAGGAATCTTGTCGACGGCTCTAATTGCACCAGTTGCGTCGCAAGGGGGTGCACCAGGCCCGTGCCTCCACCCAACCACCCAACCCCCCAATTTTTTTCTATGGTATATAGCAGCACAGTAAATAACGGTCAACCACACCTGCTTGCTAGCTTAGACCCATTCTTATCAAAGGGGCACTCGCTTCGAAAAAAAATTCTGGCAGTGCCCCTGTCATCCGCGACTTCAGCTCACAGGATTCTTTGCTTATAGATTACGTCTGTGGAATAAGCCCATAGCTACTCATTTCCTCTCAACGTTGTTTTTATCTACAGGCAAAAACTTGGTAAGCTTTGAAAACTGATTCATCTTCTAAAAGCTGCTGGAAAATATCACACAGCTTGTGAATAGATCTTAAAAAAGAACTGGACACTCCCTATTTCACTGAAAGCTCTAAGCCCCCCCCCCCTTCCATTTTTTGCCGTGAAGTTGCGTCGTCAAATTCATGGTCCTGGCGATAGACATCTGCGGTACTGGTCGGCAGACAAACCAGTGCACGCCGTTGTTATTTTACCTGGTCGAACGCGCCTTCAAACGAGAGTCGAAGCCCTACCCAACCCTATGGTGAAAGAAAAAATTAATGTGGGAAGTTGGAGAGGGAGAGGTGAAGTGGTTAGAAAATTTCTTGCTTGGAATTCTAACCCGTGCAGGGAATCCTGCATAGAACACGTTTGCCAAATTATACCGGTGCTTTGCGAGAAAGCGCATTGAGATTTGGAAGGGACTGTCATTGCTAGTCACGACGCACTGCAAATATGGTTCAGTTACTCATGCTTTTGTACGCTGCCCCATTCTGAGTGTCAGAGTAATCACTGATGTCTAAATATACTACTTGATATATTTCGGAGCAGTGTATGACATTTTTGCTTCCCTGTGTGCACGAGTGTTTTTTTCACCACCCGTACACTTCGGTTTTAGGAATGTCCGAAATTTTATGGTCACGAGCTTGGCACATCCGTATATAAATTCGCAGAGTCTGTCCAGTAATTTGACGGGCACAACAATTGATAATATGAACTTTATTATTGTTGGCTGAGTGGGGTGGTTCAAAATAGAGCTCTCATAGAAATAGCAGTGCTCATGTTTCTACTGCACAACTTAGGTGATTTTGAGTGGTTTATTGATATTTTGTTTCTAAATGTAAACCTTTTTTTTTATACTGCTCAAAACATGGTATGTAGTGATGAAAATTGCATAGTTTTGCCCCAGTCCCTGCTCCAAGTTTACCTTTTAGTGCTCCAAAATTTATGTTTTGCTGCTCCAAACATTGCTCCAAGTTGTATTTTGGCTGTTGCACCCCTGATCTTGCTAAACAGTAGATTTCAGTGACGCTGTGTGCAATGAGCAAACAAGTTTGATTGTCGGACATTTTTCCGCATTTCTTCTGGTGCCCCTGTAATCCGACATGCACCTACCAGCCTGACTAATATAACAGTTGGCGCATGACAGAGGAATCTTGTACACTACTCCTGTGAACACAAGGAATGAAGGAGCTTGGGTGTTTCTAACCACATTCACCTCTATTTTTGGTATTGCCTTTGGCCCCGAGCTTAACAAGTGTGCAAGTGCTGGACAGCCTCTTGAGAACCGTACATACCACTGCCGCATCATATCTGGATGCAACACTCTTAATTGTGTGCCATATTGTGAAGAAGTCTGACAAGTGTTGTGTATTTTCAAGTACTAATGAGAACTTGTACCAATAAAGAACTTAAATGTAGGGCAGCAGGCTGAGGTGGCTTTCAATATCTTTCTCACAGAGTTCGCATTTGCTGAAATATTTGATCCATCTCGCCACCTTTTTGCAGGATCTAGTGACCGCATAATCTAGAAACCCTGCTGTAATGAACCTCTGGATCTTAGCATGAACACTGCTCAATACCTTGTGCACACATGACTTGCACACAGCCTCATGTACCAAAGACTCAGCCAGTATATCTTTGATCACTTTGAAATAAGCTGATGTGTAAGGAAAAAGGGGGCTTTTTTGACCTGGGCCTGTACTGCCAACACACATGCACTGGGCAGGGGTGAGACAGCTGCGCATAATGTGCATTTTTGATACCTTTCCGTTTTCTTGCGCCAAGCTGCTCTAAAAGCATAATGATAACGAAAATTGCATTGAACTGCTCCTAAACAGCATCGAAAGCTAGAAGTTTGATGCCAAACTCAGCTTCAGTGCATAAAAGGGGCGAGTTTGACGAATAAGATGCACCAAAATATGTTTTAGGGGTGAAGCTCCTTATGGCGTGGCTTGTGTGTTTCTCGTAGTACGTAGTCACTAGTGGCACATACCCGAGATAGGTATAACATTTGACTTCCAAGGTGGTGCCGGTGAGAGATTTCTTCTGTGCGTTGTTTAACAATACAAAATAATGCTCAATGTACATGCCATTGGCTGCTAATGGAGAATGAGAGACAGGAGCATTCGGCTTTTAGTCAACGCGTACGCTGTGATCCCCAATAGCAGCCATTGGCATGTACATTGAGCACTATCGGACAAGAAAGAATTGCTACATTATATTCGCTGGGTGTAACCTCCTTAGTTTTAGAAAGGTTTAGCGAGCGTTGAGCCGCAGGGCCATAAATACAATGAACTAGTGTATACCATGAATGAATTCGAGGTGGTTAAAGGGGGCAAGCAGATACGAAGCGCAAGCCGTAAGAAATTAAAAGCTGAATCCTCCTGTCTCTCATTTCACATTATCAGCCCCTGGCATGTACATTGAGCACTATCTGACAGGAAAAGGTTGCTACGTTATACTCGCTGGGCGTAACCTCCTTGGCTTTAATAAGGTTTAGCGAGCATTGGGCCGCAGTGCCATTGTAAGGAAAGAACTTAAAGACGCCGAGGAACGTCAAACCAAAACTGAAGAAGACGAACGGAGTGCAGGTGGCACGAAGGCGACAAGAAAATGAAGAAGAAGAGAAGGCACGTGCGATTACGAGGCAACTGTGCGCCAATCAGCTGATGACCAGTGGTGGCCCATAGAGGTGGCGTGCCACGATTGGGCCACGTGCGACCATTACGTGGCAGTAGGCTTTGTGGCTGGGGACGAGCCGGAGCAGCGGCAGACGGGAGACAGCGGGCCGAAGCGTCGGACGCAGGCGATCCAGGTTCCGGCCAGGGAACGCGGCTGTCCACGCTACTGTCGCCCAACTACCAGCTGCGGTGGCATTTCCGGCACGAGTACTGCATATCGGGGCGCGGCCTGGCCTGTTGTTCTCTTCCTTGCCGAGGACATCGCGGATCTCGGTGAGGTGTCTCCGCGGTCAGCCGTTCAACACAGCGATGAACGTGGCCTGGCTAATGGTCACGGTTGCGTCGAGCATCACGTCTCGTCGCACGCTCTTCGCTGGACGGGCTGGCCATTCCCCGCATGGAGCATCGCGTCTCCGATGCGGGTTGACTGCTCCGTAGTCGCACCCTTGCCATCAAGCGCCGGTGTGACCAGAGCGTCGCACTTCGGCAAGTGACGAGCGAGATATTCTGCCGGGCGAGACGCGGGAGTGTGCACAGAGGAGCACGGAGCCGGGTGAGGATTCAGGGTGGCCGAGGATTCAGATGCCAGGGGAGGTGCTGGCTGAATCGAGGATCGCCGAGCGGTGCCGAGCGCCGCGCCAGACTCGGACGTGGGCCACGAGCTCATGAGCTGCAGTGTGCACCCGAGGGTACCTGGTGGTGCCCTGGCCAAGAAGAAGGAACGTGCGGAAAAGAGAGCTCGAGGGTTGAGGCCACGAAGGCAGAGGAAGCGGTGCGCCGCTCGAGAGGACGAGTTCCTCGCAGCGTTCCTGAGCCGGACGTGAGACCCGCACGTGTCGGCCAGGTCGAGATCTGGTGTGTCTGTTCAAGGTCCAAGGCCGAGACCTGCCGAACGGCTCCTGCCTGGGTGCAGTGGCCGGGAGCAGGTTCGTGGGTGAGGCCTACCGGGTGTGGTCCTCGTGAGCCGTGGCCTGATCCTGGACCTCCGGAGTTGCGACCCTGACTGCTGGGTTGACCGCGACGTCCGACTCAACGGCGCTGCACACGGTAGTGTATCCGTGCGCCGTCAGCCGTTCCACCCATGCCATGAAATAAAAAGTTCATGTTAATTCATTCTCATCCGCTATCAACAAACATAGTGACGAACGTTCCTTAACCATCTGAGCCATGAATACAGTGAACTAGTATATACCATGAACTCAAGGTGGTTGAAGGTGGGAAGTAGACCCGAAGCGCAAGCCGTAAGAAAGTGTGCGTGTGCCACTTCTCGTTTAGTCCTTGAAATGTCCACTGAATGGCGGTGCTTCTATATGGGGAATATATGATAAAAAGATGCGAGATGGTGGGACTTGGAGTGTTGAATAGATGGACGAACGGACACAGACAGATGCATGGATGGACGCATGAACGGACGCAGGGGCGTATGCATGAACGAACGCAGGAACGGGCGCACGAACAGACGCATGGATGGTCACACAGACGGATGCATGGACGGACGAATGCTTCGCCCCACTCTCCATCATTCACTCCGTGGATATGCTGCCATTTTTTGTTTAACTTTGCACCTTTTTAGTGACAAAGGCTCCCATGGTGCCACCAAAATCTTTATTTTTTTAGCAATTATGCATGACCACAAAACATGTGCTGCTGTTCATCGAGCTAGCTGCTTCTACTAGCTAAGATGAGCCACTGTCGGCTAGTGAAAACCACCGCGTTTAGTGGCAAGCATAGCGGGGTTGACTCCTGGTTGTTTGTTTTGCGTAGCGCGTTCCTCCAGTCATTGTGAGATTGATGTCGACACTGCTGAATGCGGTCACTTACGAGTACGTGTTTGCTGTGAGCGAGTAACTATAAACGTGGAGTCTTTCTTCGCTGCATTTGACTTGTCTGCCAGATGCCGTGGCATGTGCATTTTGGTTCTCAAAATGGGTTCCGTGAGGGGCAGCACGTGTACAACCCATTCTTCGTTTACACCCATTAGCTACTCATTTAGGCAGGCGAGTACGCATTGAATTTAGCACTAAAAAGCATTGCAAGTGAAATCCGCACATCGGTGTGTGCAGGTAGAGAGAAACAGTTGGTTGTATACGAAGCTTTCGTGACAAAACTTGTGTTCAATCCATTGTAAACGATACTAATGGGGCCTCAGCGCTTTTTTCGTGACTCATTACGCATCCGCGATCACTTGGCACAATTTTCATGAATGGCAATTGGCCACTGTGCCTTTTTGTAATCGATACTCGCATCAAGTGCTTAAAGAGGTGCACTGCATGCGTGCTAGCTCTGGCTACACGAGCTTCTGGCTTATCTCAATCAGTGTTTCGGTGGGCGACAGTGTGACTTAGTTTTGTTTCTTTCCTTCTTTTTTTTTGCAATAAAACCTGCCTGTCTATGTTCGGCGGTTTGTTTGCGTGGTCATGGATTTTCTCACCTGTGCTGAGCGAGCACTTCACGCGAGTCACGGAGTGGCGTTGGCAGTAATGGCAAGTCGATGTATTATTGGAAGTTCTTCATCGATGGCGATGACCTATAGATATTGATAATGTATAGAATTATTGACTTGTGCCGTATTAAGAAAGCGTGAGGGCTCATGTGGAGAGGCGTTAATTTATCAGTATCACTTAGCGCCATATGCACGCGCTTTACGAGATAGTCGATGCGGCGAGATTTCATGGCTCTGGCACTCCACTCTTGGAAGTGGTCCTGCATGAGGTGGCCCCAAACGGCAGTGCAGCATGCTTTTGTTGTCTGTTAAAAGCTCTTGGCGCTATGATGTCAGCCTTTTTTTAAACGAAGAACCACTGTTACGTCACTAAGAGTCTAGTGCAATCACAATTTTTATTTTTTTTTCAGTGTGATGCTTTTTTATTGTTTCCGTGGAACGTAGTTTTCAACAAAACCTTTTTTAGATATTGTTTTGCATGTTACGAGGGCTTGATAGGTCACGAAGTATGTAAAAAGGTAGTGCAGTTCATACCTAGCAATAATCTGTTTTAAAACTTCTTTTCAAATCTGTTTCGGTGTAATGTGTATTATAGGCCAATTATTATATGCACTAGTGCCCCCCGTTGCTAAGCATTGGTATTTTTATGCTCCCGGCACCACCTATTAAAAGCTTCTAACTGCTCCGAAATTGGAATTTCGCTGCTCCAAAAACTCTTCCCAATTTAGTTTCAGCTATCTCTTGCCTTTTTGAGTAAAATGTTAGCCTTGGGTCTAAAAACTGAAGGTTTAATTTCTGCGGCAGATCTGTCGTAAAGTGAAGTATGCTTCCATTGTCTTCTAAAAGACGCTAAAGAGCAAAACTGTTTTTTTGCGTATTAGTAACTTTAATTTCACAATCCGAAAAACACATCTCTTACCGCGACTTGATGCTTGGCAACAAAGAAAACACGCAACAAGAAAATTCAGGTGGACATTCCACTGAGATTGCCATGCCAAACACAGTGACGTACGAAATATTGATGGCGTGTACTGGGGGGATCTACATAGCTCCTGCTCAATAAAAATGAAGTGCATTATTTTCAGTGTTTATTTCCTAGACCTAGCATACGAAGGTTTGGACGCTTTCATTGAGCCAATGTCATGAAAATACCAAAAAGGCATTTTGAAATTTGCTACGTGATGCGCAATTGCATAAGTGCAACCGTTGCGCTAATTTTGCCAATTCGATAAAATTTTTCATTTTTGTGTCGAGCTTTGCAAAAACTATGAAATTTTCCGAAATTGTGCCACGCTGCGCCAAAATGCCCGACCAGCCTCAAAACTTTCTCAATTGCCCAAATTTGAGTGAGAAATAGCGGCCACTTTAGCCACCTGTAGTTTGCGCATTGTGGTGTAGTATAGTGAAGGGGTGGTGTCTGTGAAGTGTGGTGGCACCATGGTGTTATGTACAACGCACTTCAAGGTGACGGCAGTGGTAGCGGCGGAAAGACGATGATGACGCTGGCGCGAAACGTCACGCATGAAACTGCGGCCTGCCAAAACAGAGAACGTTTGCGCGAAAGGTTGCGCTGCCAAGGCGTGAGAGGGAAGAAATGGAAGATGAGTAGGGAGGCAGAACGAGATCGAGCTGGCTGGAGTGAAGATCCTGGCTGTCGCGTGACTGTGGTGTCGGGTTCCGGAGCCGAACGCGTGGAGTCCGACAAGGTCAGAACGCTCCAGCTTCCAACGGTGTACTCGGAGATACGCGGCCTTCCAGAGTTCCAGCCGTGACTGTTCAAAGTCACGTCGCACGTGTTCGTTGCGGCTGTGACTGTTTAAAGTCACGTCCCAGGTGTCTGGGCTTCGACTCCGGTCCCGAACCACCCGTGGGCGGTGGAACCTTCTGGGTGGTGATCATCTCCTCGAAACGAGCCAGCATCAGTAAGTGGCCGCAGTTCATGCTAAGGCAAGGGCTACCTCGTCTTCCGCCAAGCGTCGACGTGCTGGCCAGTGCATGACTCCAGCTGCTGAGACATCGTCACCGTCCGCCCTCTCAACTCACCAAGCCACCGCCACCATCAACGCCACCAGTGACTGTTGATTTTCATAAACATTATAGCTGGATAACTTACAGGACATGTTCTAGTTTGTCAGCTTAGAATCTGTGTCTGTACATTGCAACTTCATCTCTTTTTTTCTCTTATTATGCTTAAATTTTCTACTTTTCTTACTTTAAACGGCTTCGTCATTTCTGAGCTTAGAAGCTTTCTCTCCGAGCAACAATTTATTCAACCGTAATCTTGCATCACTAATTGGCGTCCGGCGACAGGACAAAGCCGTTTTTTTAATCTGGATTTTTGGACGCAGTGCGAACCTTGACCTGCATGTGGGAGATATTAGAATAGGCTGAACGCGCGGGTCTGAAGGGAACGGAGTTCAGAGTGTGGTATGAGGAGCGGATAGAGGAAGAGAGTGAGCAACGGGCTGCAGAGCGAAAAGCGGCGAAAGAAAAGCTCGAATTATTGACGCTAGAACTCGAGCGGCAACTCGAGCTTGCGATGGCAAAAAGGGGGAAGCTGGGGATACAGAGGAATGAACCAGTGGCTGAGGTGTGCTTTTACAGCAGTTACATCACGAGCGATTTGAATTTATGTCAGGCTGACCCTGTACTTCATCATGACCTTTCGCTAGAGAATGAAACTAGGGAAGAGTGTGACAGAGAGGTGGGTAGCCGAGAAACTAGGAGACTAGAGGAGCTTATTGAAGCACGGCAATGCTTTGTGAGCACGGAACAAGAACGCTCCATTCTAAGAAAAGGGTGTGTTAAAACCTGCGAGAAGTCAAGCACACTTTATGCAGAGGCAGGATTTTTTCTGAAAAGCTCTACTGAAGGAGCAGTAAACTGTCTCCTAGCTAACGCCGGCGAATGCCATAACGAAAGCTCCAATCTAGTTTCTGCCTATTGTTTAGGGCCACTGGATGTAGCAACAGGCGCTACGTACACAACTTTTCTCGGTGAATGTAACTCGCCCATACAGAGAGAGGGCTTGAGTTCACGAAAATTTGAAGACGATGCTTCCATGAGAAAACTGCAGCAAAATGCTGAAACACTTGTTGAAAAACAGAGAGTTAAGCTGCAATGTGGGTCAGCTCTGTGTGATAATAAGGGTGGTCACGATGACCCAGGCAGAGGAGTTGAAAGTTTTGATGAACAAGCAAGACAAAAAGCTGAAACGATGGAAAGTGAACCTGAAGGCAGTAATGGTCCAGCAGGTCATTGTACAAGAAAGGACGCTGACTGGGGCTCTCTGGCATTTTCGAATGAAGAGGTCGCTTCTCTGAAGGTGTCTGAACGATTGTCGGCTTACGAGCTCAAGCAAGGCGTTCCTGGGAAGGATAAAGTCATTCAGACGCAGTTGTACTGGCGCGCCTATAGGCAACGCTTCCGTACATAAATATGCCAACACATAGCATGTAAACAACAAATTTCTATATATATCTTAAATAATCGCACTCTTCGGTGCGCATGGCTTATCAAGCTGAGTATGAAACGATAAGTTCACGCACGCGAGCACGACTCAGTGGCGCAGGTTCGAATGCCGCTAAGTCTCATTTTTTTAGTTTCTTTATTGATCTTTATGTACTGCTATCTTTTCTAAAACAAAATAAAAAGGTACCTTAACAAAATAAAAGCAATATTACGTCCAAGTACTTGTGAGGAACTGTGTTTTTTGCATCACAGTTATTAGTATTTTATTTTCATTATTAAATTTTTATTTATTTCATAATATAACAAAATTGAGGACTAAGGGGAACATTGGGTCCGCTTGATTGTGAAGGAACTCGAGAAGTGAGAAAACTCTAACCAAAAATTTATTTCAGAAAAAACTGAGCATTTCACAGCTGGACCAGCTTCTTCGTCAAGGGTAGGACCTAGGTATGCACGAGACTTGCTATGACTCTTCGCAAGCGGTGGCAGTGGAGGGAAGGCAATATCACCGAGAAGCAGTTCTAAAATATATTTTCGTTGACGTTTTTTGATTCCTTCAAAATAAGGGCTGCACAATTGTGATCGAGCCAAACCAAGAATTGCAGGCACGAAGTCAAGAGACAGAAAATGAGACAGAATGTTCATTGTTTGAAAATTGCCCTAAATAAAAGGAAGAGTTATGACGCGCTACGTAGCTTCACTCGCAGTAGGAATTCAAGGTATACATATAGATAGTTTAAAATGGACAATGTTGCACACACAGACATTGGTTGAATTTCTTTGCAGCACAGTTGAAGCATCCATGTAGAACTGATGCGTCAAGAGAAGCTCATGCATCCTTACTTTATTGCACTCTACATTGCTTGTATGCGTCCATGCAGCCGTGATATATTTCAAAGCATTTGTTTCATCTATATTCTTCTTATTCATTGAAGCTGACCCCTAAGTTGTGTCTTATATAGCACTACAATTGAAGCGTAATCTGCAAGGTGAGCTGAAAAAAATGCTTTTGAATATCTCAAAACGACACAGCTTTATACGCGACCATCCGTGCATCAATGATAAGCAACATTATGTGTCCGTACATATCAGTTGTGCTCTCATACCTAAATATTTTTCTGACCGCTCCCTCTACCCCTACCTACGCTGTAGGGCAGCAAATCATCAACCTGGTTGAGCTACCTGCCTTTCTTCTGTCTTCTTCCTCTATTTTTTCTGTTCCATTTCATTTTCCTGTGTACTTCACAGAGGCATTATTCATGTCCACGAAGATTCACTGCCTATCGTAAAGTGAAGCAGAGAGGCAATTTTTTTACGCATCTGTATTTTAAATTTGCTCTCTTGATAACTTGCATGAAAGCTAATAACCAAGTAGCTCGACATGTGTGCGGTCGCACCGCAAGATACCAGGTGTTCATCTGTTACTTCGCGTTCTAGAAAACCCGAATAGACCTGAGACATTCATTTTGCCAGTTAGTTTTTTTTGTCACGCTTCGCACGCCGTGTTGCTTGTGGTTACTTTATCGGCTGTGTGTATACTGGTTAAGCGGGTCGTCTTGGCTCAAGGTGACCATTTATTCTGCGATATAAAATTTCAATGCGTATTTATTTAGCAAATTAGCATGTTTTTAAGAAGAATAACTCAAGGAATTAACGTTGCAAGAGAGCTCTCGTCCTCTCGACGTTTTTTTTTGTTTATACACTCGTCACTTTGGCACGGAACTAGTTATTTCTGTATATCTTCACTTTTTTGTCACTCAACACTTGCCTTCTTCATTTTTTGCGGCCACTTCTTTCTGAATTGTCAACATTGACATCTCGTACAGCCACAATGACATTACTTTTTCTGGCCGCAGTGTAGCACCACCACAAATCGAATGGTGTTCGTAGCTCAGACTGCCATTTGAATCTAGTGTAATTAACATCTCCAGTTTATTAGTCGGCTCGCACTCCTTATTTTTCTCTATTTTGGTAAGAAAGTTTGCGTATGCTCCGTACAACTTCCTTAAGGAAGTTTCTCTATACTCCTGAAGCTTTCCATAGTTCCACATCTTTCCATTTTTCCTGTATATATGACATGACTTCCGTATCTTTGCATATCTTTTATAAGAAATTTTCTGTATGTTCCATATAATTTCCGCATCCTTCCGTTATTTTCTTAAAAAGTCTTCCGTATATGCCATACAATTCCGTAAGCTTCCATAAAAATTTATATTTCTTCCTTACAGCTTTTATGGAAGTCGTACAAAGTCCATATGTTTTCCGTAAGATTTCATACAGTACGTTTCAGTAGGGTTACTACAGTTGGTAAGAGCTAAAGTGTTGAATAACATACTACTTCAGATTAAAGATTCTAGGGCTTTCTCTAGCGCACTCAAAAAATATTTGCTACATGTAGATCAATAGTAATGACCATGTACTAAGCCTTACACATAGTTTAATGTTTTGTCTGTACTTGATTATTTCATTATTTATGAAGAAAGTGCAACAATGTGTTTTATATACAATTCTGTACGTTCTCTCAAGTATTTTCGTCACCTTAAATCCCAATGATATCTTTTTGTATTTTTGTTCATTTTTTAAAAATCAATGTTATTGGATGTTCCGATTTTCTTATACAAATTGTATTCTGCTTGTTTACTTTCTCCCGTTAGACCCACTACTAGCCTAAGGCTATGGGTCTAATCAGTGTTGTGCATTTCTTGAAATGTAGTCATAACAACCTCAATAAAATGAAAAAAATGTCTGAGTGCTGGTTCGGGTGTATGTCTTTTTCTCTTGAACCCAGGCACAAAGGTATCTATGGTCCACGAAGGAGATTTCCAGGATGGTTCTGCGTGCATTGATGCTCTCTGATAGTGTAGCGGGAGGAGGCTCCGCACAGGGTCTGAAGCAAGAGGATGATCCGATGCTCTGGTGGCATAATGCATGTGGACTGGAAGAAACTCCTGCTTCAGAATAACAGGAGATGAAAGGCGCCTACTTTCAGCAAGGGTTCTGATGCTTGATGTGTTCTTTAGTAGGGCAAGCCACACCCTCAGGGCTTGTGCCTGAACTCCAGTCAGTACCTGCATGTTAGTTCGAGGAAGTCCATGCATCATAAGAATGCTGTAATGTAAAAGACTTTTGCAGAAAGCGGTATGCATTTGTAACATAGCATTGATGGTAAAGCCACCGGCATTGCCTTTTAGTGAGCGAAAAATGCTCGCGTATGACGCAACTTTTTGTTTTGTTATCTGAACGTGGGGAGTTCATATCAGTAGCTGGTGGATTGTCACTCCCAGAAACTTCTGATTTGTCACATACCGAGTGGGAGAATGAGCTACCTTTAATGTGTAGCGTGAGACATCACGCCCCGTAACAGCAATGGTGGCACACTTCTCTGGTGACGTTGTTAGACCTTGTTCGAGCAAGAATTTTTCGATGGAGGTGAGAGCTTTCTGCAATCTTGCTTGTAGAACTCGTCTGTTGCGACCACTGCTCCATACACAAGTGTCATCTGCGTAAAGTGAGAATTCTACCGATGCTGGGTTGAACTTCTCTAGTCCAATGAGAGAGATCTTCAATAAGGTCGGACTACGGACACTGCCCTGGAGAACTCCTTGATCCACTGTGTGTGGAGTTGTGTCACCTTTTTTTGTTGACATGTACACAGTCCTGTTGCTGAGGTATTCCGAGATCCAGCGGTACATACGACCTTCTACACCTAATGACGCCTGGTGTGTAGGACAGACTCATGAGTCACGCTATCAAACGCTCCTTTGACATCGAGGAATACACTGATAGTGATGTTGCCGGTTGCTTTGTTCAACTTTACGCAGGTCATGAGATTGAATACACGTCTCTACTGAAACATTCCGTATGCGATGTTCATTAATTCCGTATGTTTTCGTAAGAATCTTACGGAAATATATGAAAAATATATGGGAAACATATGTATTCATATGGAAACATTTGGAATTATTGGACTCGCATACTGTCAATGCTGCTGCCTCCTTTTGTAAATACAGACATTTGTTGTGAGTGTGCATTCTTATTCATAAGCAACCACTCCAGGCGTATCGACAACATCTTCCCCATAAGCTTTGCTGCGCAGTTGAGAAGAGCAATAGAGCGATAGGAGTTGAGTTCCTTAGAAGGCTTGCCTGGCTTTAGAATAGGAATAACATGGGCCCGTTTCCAAGAAGGTTCAAGACGGCCACTCTTCTAGCTGGCATTGAATATGGCAAGTAGACGCATCTGTGTCTTGTCGCCTAAGTGGGTTAACTCAGCGTGGCTGGCGCAATCAGGCCCAGGAGATGACGCCTTGGTGATCAGTGCCAAAGCGCCAAGAAGTTCTATGATAGTAAACAGTTTATCTTTCTCAATGGGGCTTGGCGGCGTTGAAACTTGTCGTAATGCTCGTAATGCACGAGGTGACATTGCTAGAGCCGCTGCGGTGATCTTAGAGCAGAAAGCCTCTGCCATTTCCAACTCGCTGCTGTTGCGAGACAAAGCAACTGAGCTAAATGGATGCAGTTGGGTTGGTGGGGTTTTCAGACTACGAACAATACTCCATATTATTGACAGCGGCTTTTTTGGGTCTAGTTTTCAACAGAAGAGCTGCCATTGCTTGTTATCTAGCTTGTCCAGGTGGCGTTTCTTTCGCTTTTGTATTCGCCTGGCCTCACGAATGTCATCTGCAGACAATGCCCTATTAGCACGTCTTTCAGACCGGCGATGAATATCCCGCAGCCTCTCATACTCCACGTCGACCATTGAGTGAGTTTGAAGTGGTTCTAGATGTTTGGTGCTGCTTTGGCTTGCTCGATTTAGAGCAGCCACGAATCCCTCATACGTCATTTTAGATGGCTCTGTGTCCTCGACTGCAACGTTATAAGCTCTTCAGTTAGTGCACCGAATCCTCCTTTGCTTTGGGTTTAGCGTAGGCTAGCCAAATGAGATGTAGGTGGGCACGTGGTCATTCCGATAAGTTTCGATATCAGCAAACCAAGTCGCCGTGAACATGAGGCAGGTGGAGATCATGATGACGTCCAGTGTGCTGCATCGGTTGTTCCTAAAGAAGGGTGGCTGTCCACTATTAATAATCACCAGGTTGTTTCGATGATCGATGCCGAAAAGGTGTCTACCGCGCATTGAAGTTCTCCTGCTGCCCCAGGCTAGGTGATGTGCATTGAAGTCCTTAGTTAATATGTGAGTTCCAGTGTTCCATCTATTATGTCCTTCAATCTGTCCACATCGAATGTGGTTCGAGGTAGTATGTATGACGCAATTACCGTAAATACAAAAGTGTTCATCTTCACTGTCGCTGAGCATATTCATTGGATGCGTCAGCTCATATGTGGTGAACATTGAAAGGTAAATTGCTACGAACAGCCAAAAGAACTCTACTGACATCCGTTCTTGTCGATGAGACTGTGATGGTGTATCCTGAAAAACGTATGCCGGTGCGCATTCGGGTCTCTGAGATGGCGATCCCTGGAAAGCGGTGCTTCTATACAAATTGTGGGAAGTCGGAAAGACGACGGCAGTGACTGCAGGCGTTCCACTGAAACATGGTGGCCTTTCCTTTAATGTTTTTCAGACTGGGTGGCTAGGCCATTAACGCCAGTGTGACAGAACAGGAGACATAAAATCAAGCAGTGTCATTATGGACTTAGCTACCGGGGAGGACATCGGAGCGAGGAAGCTGCGTGCAGCGTCGACAAATGCAGATAGCAATGAGTATATGTTTCCATTATCTTGTCGAGTGCTGTACTTGCGTAATCCCCTAGAAGAAGTTGGAGCCCGTGACTCGTTCAACTGGCCAGACGTGTACGCTTCTGAGCACTTCGTGTGGAAGGAGCTCGATTCGATTGACGTGTCGGTAGAGACGGGAAATCAGTTGTGTCGCCGACTCGTGGAGCATTTGCTGATGTTCGTTTTTCTACTGTGGGTATAATTGCTTGGCCCCCACTTCGAGGTTTATGTTGATGGCGTACCGCATCCTAAGCCATTTGGTATCCAATGTTGTTTTCCACCTTGTAGTCGTGGATGCGCTTCTCTTTGCGCAGAATGGGGCAGTGAGTGGACGCAGATTCATGTTTTTCTTGCAGTTAGGACACTGTGGCTCCTCATTTTCAAATGCAGATTGATCGTGGTGGCCACCGCAGCGAGAATACCATGCCTATAGCCTGCAGGCACCAGCAACATGGCAGAAACGCTGACACTTGGTGCACTCTCTCGGAGCCTTAATGTACTTCTACACTCGGTATCGTGTATAACCGAAAATTACGTGTTCAGGAGCGCTATTTGTAACAAACACAATGCGGACGTTTTCTGACGCTCCTAGCCGCCTTACAGACCTGACGGTAGCTCTTTGAGGAAGGGCAGCGAGGATGTCTGCTTCATGAAGGTCTACTGGGACTCCCAACAATAGCAACTGTAATACAACACCCGCGTCATTCATTACTCCGGCCTGCGAAACTTCACATGCCAGCCGATCTACTTGCAATATCGCCACATATATTCCTTGCACGGTCGTGGGGCAAGGAATTTGGCTATAGATCGCCAACCTTCTGACCTTTTAGCCAAGTCCTTCGCATCACTGGCCTACTGAGTACTACGGCGCCAGACGTAGCATTTAGATATGCGCGACGGACCTTCATACACCAGCAACTATCGCGATATTCGCACATAATAATCAGTCATACCCTGCAGATAGTCGAAAGGTAAGCTCCATTTTTGACAATGACCAGTGTTAAGGTTACATAAAGTGTGGCAGTCGTAGGTGCGGCTTCATCCACAATAAAATTGACGCGGCCTGTACAGCTCTTTTCTTGCACGACCCGACAGTGACGCTAACCAGCATCAAACTTCTTCTCCTCACCTGTACAGCAGGAGAAGGCTTTTAGAATGAGCATACACGCAAACGTTTCAAGTACTATACTGCTAAACACAATATATATTATTATTATACAATGATGGCTTATTGATTGTTATTTCTCTGTCATTTTGCATCATACAGAAAAAGCCCTGAAATTTTCACTTTTTCTTTCCATATATTGTTTGGGATATTTATTGAAGACATTGTGATAATACCAGCATTAAATCTCAGAAAACCTGGTTGGGGGACTGTCTATCTGCTACATAGTTTTAAACACTTAGTGTATGCAGCATATTTCACTAGACACATGCTTTAGATGGCATCGATATGGCGTCTGTTACGTTTATTCAGCGTTAATTAGCTTCTGACAGCATTCAACGGCAGGCACATGCAGAGTTGAGCGATGTGCGTGTTCCGTTGCAATTATGAACATGCCGGATACGTGCACAATCCTCCTTTTAAATTTTGTATAGTAAGCAAAAGAGCATTTTGTTCCACTACGATAACGCTCGACGAAACCTACATAGAAAGTGTGCTGTCCACCATGGCGGTGCTCGGATGCTGACCCAAAAGTCTCGGGTTTCAACCCGGCCAAGGCGTTCGCATTTCAATGCAGGTGGAATGGCAGAGGCCCATGTGCTGTCCGATGTCAGTTCACGTTGAAGAACATCATGTAGTAGAAATTTCCGCTGCCCTACAATACGCCGTATTACGAAATCAGAATTGTTTAGCGACCTTATACGCCACATACTTTTATATAAAGTGTTATCTTCTTAGGAATGTTTTCCATGTGACCGATTTTGCTCCAAGAGCGGAGCGGAAGCCGCCGCGCGAGCCCAAAACCGGTTTCTACAGCGGGATTAGGTGGCGCCAGATTGCTTGCCTGGCTGCACAAAGTCCTCCGCTTTTACGTGTTTGGACAACCTCACTATTCCTTCTAGAAGACTTCCGGAACATGACGCCATTATTCTGGTCTTGGTCCGACCCCAGGCTGGCCCTCCAGGCCCCTTCAGAAGTACGAAGTGGCGCGGCGCCAGGCTAACTTTAAGGCGCCGCGCCTGCAACTCCGCGATGGATCGTGCCGCCCAGCTCTCGACAACTGACGCCCTGTCAGTAAGCCCAGCCTCCCCCGGTCGTACCGCTGATACACATCTGGCCTCTTCTGTCAAGATCTGACAATGTCACCAGCCCCGCGCGGACAATATAACATCAGGCAGCGTTTCTCAACAACGCGCACGGTCCAGCAACGTGCAACGTTGGCAGCCTCTCTGCTACTTCCAGCTTAAAACCTAGCAAACGCCGGAGCCCGGCAACCGTAATGCAGCGTTGGCGTTGGAATCAACCACGCCTGCTGCTGTTCCCACCGTATCAGCCACTGACCTACCCATCAGAAATTTCAAGTCTGTCGACAAGCGCGTTTCAACGAGCGTTCCTTCCATCGCTGAAGTTTTGCCTTCCATCACTTCAGCTGACGACTCATCAACGGAAATGAACTTCGCGGCGTCACAGGTCAACGATGACAATACACCAACCCCTGAAGGCAGCTGGAACACTGTTATTTCAAATCGAAAACCTGCCTCGACAGCCCACTACTTCTTCGAGCTTATCACCATCGAAATTCAGCTTCTACCCGAAACACTCACGTCGAAACTGCCTCTGTACGACCTGCTTTCTACCATCATAGCCGCCGCGAACCTCTCTCCCAAGACACGTACGGAGGTCACCCTTCAGTCCGAACCAGCTCCGAGCCTTGTGTTTCTGAAAACGCACTCGCCCCACACTGCCTACCTCCTACTGTCCCTTAGAAGTCTGGAACTTAATGGTAAGCCAATCATAATTAGGCCCTATGCCGCCAGTCCTTTAAAATCATGTCTCGGCGTCATACACAACGTCGGTAGTCACTTCACATCATCTCAGCTTGTGCATGACCTCGAATCCTTTACTTCAGGCAAACTCGCTGCACATATGATGGGCTCCACTGAATTGGTACTCATAACATTTGCTGCAACCGTCATCCCTTTCTTTGTATATTTTAAATGCGTCTCTTTCCGATGCCGTCCACATAAACCTAAGCCCCCTACTTGCATTCGGTGCCTCTGTATAGGGCACCATGCTTATCAATGCCCTCAACACAGCGTGCTAGCCAAGTGCCGCCGCTGTGCGTCTCCTCTACCAGCTGATCCCGATGCTCACATTTGCGCTCAAACCTTGTGCATCCCTTACCAAGTCAACACCCACTCATCTCTCGACTCCCCCTACCGCTACCTTTTAGCTAAGCAACGCGATTGTGCCAAAGCCGCTTTTTCCCTGTTGCACAGCTATGCGTCAAGCCACTCAGCCTTCGCTGTCCTCCTCTTCAGCGCATGAGTTCCTTCCACCTCCCGCAACATCACCCCGGGATACTACGCCGATAAGGTGAAAGCCGCACCTCGCGTGTGCCCTTTTTCATCAAACACACCTTCGCCATCCTTAGGTAACGAGGCCGCTCCTTCGATCTGAGACTAGCTATGTTGGAGTGCAAACAGCGCGAGCAACAGTGTGTCTCAGATGAGCTACAACAGAAAATACTCGCACTGGCGCCGGCACTCGCAATTACCACATCTTCTTTTAACTCTCAACTCACGGAGCTGAATAATCAACTCGCCAAATTCACCGCCCTGACCTCCAGCTCCGATATAACCGAATTTGCCGACATGGTCGAAACCACCACCACTGCGCATCACACTCGTTTGGTCCAGCTGAAAAATTCAATTGTCCGGATTCTTACGACCCTGGAATCCTGAACCAAGCAACTGGAATCTTTCACCTATATGCTTAACTCCCCGCAAGAGTCGCTTTCCCGGCACAAAAAAAGGAACGCGCATGCGCAGGTGCCTTTTCTACTTCAAGGAACTAGGTGACACGCAAAAAGGACCTCGGGATATTGCATGGAGCGGCTGCAACTTTCGTCATAATAGGGGCCGTCTCCACCAATACCTTCTCATGCGCCCCACATTACTCCACTTTCTCCTCATACAGGAGACTCGGACGGCCCTTACCGTCGTGGGCTACCGTGCATATCACGCCACGACGAAATGCCCCTTGCGTCCATTTATATACGCAATGACGTTCTCGTTGAACCAGCAGAAGTATGCTCCACCCTGCTGAAATATTTAGTTGGTGTGGTCTATTACCATGCATCTACCCGCATGTTTCTCTCTCCGATGTCTTTTTACAACCCCCCTGTCACATCCTCTGTGTTTAGTGTTCCTGGCGAATTCCTGCACTCCCTTCAATTGACCACCCATATCCTCCTTGGGGGTGAATTTAATTCTCCCCATAGGCTCTGGGGTTACCCCCCAATACTCAAATCAGGTCGTGTTCTACACTGCATCGCCCAGAAAAGCAATCTTGTCCTTCTTAGTACCCCTGACACACCTACTCGAGCGGGCACTGTTTCACAGTGCTCCACTACACCCGATCTTACTTTCTCTCGGAGTGCCCTTCCTTTTCACTGGCATGTTTTATCTGAAAACCTTTTGAGTAATCACTTTGTCATACACATAACCACCCCTCTTTCCCACAGAAGGCGAAAACAACGAGTCGCTCACACTGAGTGGGAAGCATTTCGTAACAACCTTTTGTCTGACTCCTTCGAAACTTACGACGTCTGGACGTCGCGAATATTCGCACAATGACATCCTGTAGTCGCCGCGCTTGTTTTCGCCTACCCATTGCTGACCCTGATCCTCACTTCCTCTGTTTATGGCGACATCATCAACGTTTGAAACGCTCCCTCTGCTCTCAGCCACATAACGTCCAGATTTCCTCCCGCATTGATGCTCTGCGGACAGAAATTATCACTTACGACACTTCCCTCGAACACTATCGCTGGTACACGCTTTGTGATGGTCTCGACTCCGCAATGCACTCGCGCTCTACATGGTCTCTGTTTAGGTCTCTCTTAGGTACTAAGCCTGCCGTTGCTCCCACCATAGCTAAAGCTCTCACTCAAGAGACTATCTGATGACAATTTAACAATTTTGACTATTCATGTCCCACCCTCCCTCAAACCATCCTACCCAGATTACTGTGGCGAGGATAACGCAGACCTGGACCCCCCATTCACCCTCAGAGAGCTGGAATCTGCCTTAGCCACTCAGTCTACCGGCTCAGCTCCCGGTGAGGATGACATAACGTATACTACACTACGTATTCTTCCCGACAACGCAAAGAAATTTCTCTTGCACACAGTCAACAAAGCAAGCAACAGCGGCTTTTTTCCAAGCTCTTGGACATCCTCTCTATTTTACATAATTCCGAAGTCGAGCAAGCCTCTATCTCTTTCTAACCTTCGCCCTCTCTCTTTGACGTCGTGCGTTGCAAGACTTGAGTGAATGGCCTTGACTCGACTGTCTGATTTTATTGAGATAAAGGAGTTTTTTTCCTCCTTCTCTTATTGGGTTCTGATGCCGCGTATGTACGCAGGACATGCTCCTTGGTCTTCAGCACACTTTTATTTCACCTTCTCGTAGTCATATTTATGCTCTAGTAACCGTCAATGTGCGTAAGGCATTCGATGGCGTGAGTCAGGACCACATATTCGCTCAGAACTCCTGCTTCTCATGTCGCTCCCGCATGTAATTTTACATCCAGTCATTTCTTTCCAATCGAGTTGCTTGCTTTAGTGTCGATACTCATTCGTGTACCTCAATCTCCCTTACCCGCAGCACTTCTCAAGAAGCCGTACTATCTCCTACTTTATATAATACGCCTATGGCCCCCCCTTCCCTCCCAACTGTCCCAAATACCTAACCTTCACCATATTTTTATGCAGCCGACATCCCTCTCTGGTGTACGTCTGGATGTCCCGACCACGTGCAGAATACTTTGCAGCGTGGCCTGGACCTCATCGCTTCCTTTCTCGCTACTGCTGGCCTGTCTCCAGCACCGGAGAAATGCGAGCTACTTTTGCTAAACCGGTCTGCGAACCAGCTCTCCCGCAACGCCCTCATTTCCCTGCATTTTCTAGCTCTCTCATCCACACTGTTCAGCAATGCAAAGTTCTTGGCTTCTCTTTGCATGCGACAAAAAACCCGTAGGCCCTACATCCTGCTGTGAGGAGTTGCCACTTGGTGACTCACCTCCTGCGACGCGTTGTCACTCGGCAGTCGGGGCTCCACGAGGCTCTTGCGTGCCCGGTTGCACATGCGCTCACCCTTAACAAGTTCTTGTACTTTGTACCCTACGTTCAATTCACCTAAGCGCAACTCAACACACTCAAAAGAGCTCTATTATGTATCTACAAAGCAGCTCTAAACCTCCCTGTCACTACCTCTACCACTAAGCTCTTTGCCACAGTCCTCTCCCCTCCGTTACGTTCTCCTAATTTTCTACACCACGACTCTCAGATTGCCCGTCTTCCTTTCACTCTTCAAGGCCAATGACTATATGCCCAAGCGGGTATCCCTCACACTCCCGTTTCCGTTCCCACCTTGCCTTCTGCCACTAGCACCCCTGCTTCTAACCTTTGCATTCTTCCACTCCCATCCAATATATCTCCCGTTCTTCACGCTGGCTGGTATCATGGGAGAGCGCAACATAATGCCCCTCTTCTCCCTACACGGGGAATAGCCTACACGGATGCCTCATACGTGGCCCTTCGGGGCTCGTGTGGCAACGTTATCCACCATCCACACCTTTCGGCACTTGACACGCACACCAGCATACCATACTTGCACCAGCCAAATGTACTTTCGCATGAGGCCCTTTCCATGGTCAACGCTATGCAGTCAGTTTCCTCCCTTCCTTCTCTCCTCAAATACGCAATTCACTCCGGCTCTCACGTCGCCATCCGTCACATACAGAACAACACGTTGCCTCCTGCTCTTCAACAGGAGGTCAAGCAAGCGGTCTCTACTCTTCAACCCTTCACTGTTTTCCTGCGCTGGTTTCCTGGTCATTCAGGTAATAGAGAGTTTTAGTACTGCGGAATGGTGCTACGTACGCATCACGCAAGCGCCTTGCGTTACGTGGCGTCATTTGCCACAAATCGGCTTTTAGTACGCCGTAGTACCCGCGTACGTAACGAGCGTGAAGTGGGTTGCGCCATCTGGTAGATCGAAATAGTAGCACGTGTTGTAGACAGCCAATGTGAGCCAGTCCAAGTGGTATAGCCAAATTATGGCCATATTTTAAGCCACAGAGCCGGTCGGTGCTTGCCTTCGATGCCGCCATTTCGCAAAACGAAGTCTCGCGCTGTCGCGAACTTGTTCGAGAGCGGCGCGATCACCTTATACGTACGCGCGCACGCATCCCATGCGTGAAATATGAAAATCGTGACATGCTTGTCAAGTAACAACATGACTACACGCCATGCTCATATTGTGCTGGCGGAGTTTCACTAGCGTCACGTATACCAAATTCGCTATTACGGTACGTGAATGGATGGCGAAGGTCTGTGACTGTAAACGCGATAATCATGAGATGCGTCTTAAGTAACAACGTGACTATATGCCACGTTCATGACGTGCTGGCAGCTGTTTCGCTACCTCCGCTTATACCAAGTTTAGTATTACGGGACGTGAATGGATGACGAAGGTATGGTACTGGTGCAAAAACGATAAACACGAGATGCGTGTCATGTAACAACATCACTTTATGCTACGCTCATGATGCGCTCGCAGCCGTTTCGCTAGCTTCACGTGTACCAAACTCGGTATTATGCGACGTGAACGAACGAAGTAGATAAAGGACACATACAAACATGATAATCACGACATGCGTGTCATGTAACAACAAGACTACATGCCCCACTGATGATGACCTCGTGGCTGTTTCACTAGCTTACATATGCCAAATTTCGTATTACGTGACGCCAATAAATGGCGAAGGTATGTGACTAGTGCAAAAATGATAATCATGAGAAGCATGTCATTTGAAACTACATGCCACAGCCAAGGCGCCAATACATTTAGACGTGACGCGCTGCGCATGCTCGCCGGCGGTTATTTCGTCGCGGCACGCCGGCGTTGCCACGCCATGTGCCGGTCCTGCCATGTACTCGCAGGCACGCGCCGCGTGGCGTTGGTGTGACTCATGCGCGTTTCTGCGCTTCAGCGTCCCTCCTTCGCCGAAAGAGGGAGACGCGGTGTTGTCTGCGTAACGCATCGGCACGAAATGCAGCATGTCGCATTTCGCGACGGTTGCCGTTAGGCATCGCTGACGAACGCTGGTCGTTATTTAGTGCCGCATTTTGCTAACGTAGCGTCGCTGTGGTAACCGTGCGCGCCCGTTAACGCTACAAAAGAGTATAATGGGCCCTCCGTGATTCGCTCGCGGCTGTTTTGCGCGCTTAACATATACCAAATTTGGTGTTAAGTGACGTGTATGGATGCCGAAGTATGAAATGGTGCAAACATAACTATCCTGACACGCGTGTCGTGTAAGAGCATGCCAACATACTACTGTCATAGCGTGCTCACGGCCATTTCCCTAGTGCCACATATACTGAATTTGGTATCACGTGATGTGAATAAATGACGAAGATCCACAAGGTGAACAAAAACTTGGCCAAAGCTCACCACTGAGGCTTTTCATATAAACTTTTATTGTGACTCGAGCGAACAGGTACCAAAATTAGGTATCAATTCTGTGAGGTGTACATACTCAAAGTCTCAAAATTCAACCGCTGTAAGCAAGAGCAATGAATCGATGAAACGCAGGAAGTGCTGCGTAAAACATGCCCGCCGTTCTTAAGCCTTCGCCTAGCGGGAAGAGCTGTCTAATAAAACCATACCAGCAAATTCTTGCTTCTGCTTCTTGATGGTCAGTTGTAAGAGCACGCAACAAGAACCATACGTTGAAAAGCCAGAAAAAACATAAAGAAAGCGACTGCAAACGCTGTTTGTTCATGTTAAAAGCCACGCTACATATAGTTAAATCAGTGTACAGGATCGTCAAAGTCGAGCAGTTTTTAATGAAGAACATCGCAATGCTAGGGTGCCAAAAGAAGGATACTTTGAGCAAACCTTGATTTTAGCTACGACTGAAAACAGCGATTCGGCGGCGCGTTCCGCGCGCTATACTGCCCGCCAGAGTAGCCGGCATGGCTGAAGAGCAGCGGCAGCAATGCCAAATGTCAAACGAACGCGCGTCCGCACGTCGGCGCGTTCGCCCACCGCTCAGCGCCGCAACCACCACCGCTCGGTCGCTCGTAAGTGAAACAGGCCTTAAAAATTGTCTTGCGTTGCTGCTACAGCAAACTCATTAAATTGAAATATATTTCCGTTCTTCCAACAGAAGCACTTCGCGCTAAAATAGTTGCTTCCATATAGTGTTTCAGATTGAATTAGAACTGATCAACAGCAAAACAATTGGCAGGTCCCACGTACAGCGGGAATTGATGACATGCGAAGCATGAGTAAGAAACCTTGATATGTCACTTGAAAATCAGCACAACGTTGCGAGGGGGACATATTTGATGCTTTACATGACTTGCGTGTCCTGATTATCATGTTTAAATGTGTCGTTTACCTTCCTCGTCTATTCACTTCAAGTGATACCAAATTTAGTATTTATAGAGCTAACGAAAGGGCCTCGAGCACGCTGTGAGCGTGGTGTGTAGTCATGTTGTTACATGAAACGCTTCTCAGGATCATCACGTTTGCACCAGTCATATAATTTTGTCATGCATTGACGTATCGTAACACCTAATTTGGTTATGTGGAGCTGGCAAAACGGCCACCAGCGCATAATCACTAAGCACTCCGAATCACTCTACCTGATTACTTATGTCTGCGCATACACCCCACCAATAATACATTCACTGCAGCTACAACTCACTCTGCAGCAGCTGAGCTCCTTAAGACGCTTACTTCACTCACCATTGATGACCATGCTTACCCCTGCGTGGGTTACATGGCACCCCCACCAGGAGCTTCAAAAGAAGTCAGCTCAAACGCCTTTCACGTTGACAACTCAACCCAGCTTTACGAAAGCCTGTCAAACGGAATCCCGAATACTCAATACTCGCAGCCCGACAAATAGAGAAGGCACACTTCATTATCATTACCTTTGACGCCAATGAGGTACCACATTCATCAAATACATGGGAGCCATTCACCACTGCACTCCATACCGCGGAAGGCCTGTACGAATTGCAGACTACCATGTCATCATCAAGACGTATGCCCAAGCCCCAAGACTAACCTTCGCCCACGTTGTGGAATCCAACATCCACCCCTGTATGTTGGATGCCACAACGTGGGCAATCCTTGCACGCCTAAGTGCATTCTTTGTGAGGGCTCTCATTATATCGGCACTGCATCATGCCCAGGACGCAACCTTCACCAGCCACGCAAACAGACAAGGCAACCTCAAAGGCAGCGACAAAAACCAACTCCACATGGGGGCAGCTTTCCCCAGTTGTTGCCGGGGCCCACTCCACCCAGCCAACACAAGCAAGTCTAAACCTAGCCGGTTAAACAAGACTGGGGCCCTCCCCATTCTTCCTCAAGCACACACCATCATCAGCAGTGACTTCCTGTCTACAAAATGCTCTGGCCAAGACTCGGGAGGAGGCAGCAGTGGCCGGAGCTAAAGCTCAGGTAGCCCGAGCTGAAGCCGCCGTCCTTCGAGAACACATTGCGAAGCTGAAGGCCCAGATAAGTACTATTGCCACAGGCCGTGCCATTCCAACTACCCCAAGTCCTACTACATCCCAACCTCCTGCGCACAAACAACCCACCGCCTCTATCATATTTTTTACACCCAGCTATGTCAATGCCGCATCATCTTCCAATTCACACGAGTTAGATATCGACACGCAACTTCCTCGGCACACGAATCAGGACACAATGCCGCGTCCCTCCACACACAGCGCACTAGCCGATATACCGACCCTGCTTGAGTCTTTTAGTGCTCGTTTTGAGGCAAAATTGCTGGACGGAATCACTAGCATTAATCAGGAATGCACAACGCTCAAAGATGCGGTAATCCGTGTAACAACAGGCGATGCTGCGCTTAGTAATCGTCCTGATGCATTAGCTCAATCATTGACTGACCACTACAACATTTTGAATCACAGCTCAATTTGTTCGTTACATGCCTTTCAAAGCGAGATCTCGCCCTTAGTAAACGCAAGAAATACAAAGCAGCTGAAAGGCAAGATATCCACTCTCTGACGTCGCTAACGACTCTCAACGCTATGCGGGGTCAACGCCCCTTCTCGATTGTCACGATGGGAGCTGAGTAACATGGCATTCTGGAAGTGGAACTGCCGAAGTTTTGGACAGAAGTGTCATGTTGTCAAGCAACTGCTATCTTGTGCTGTGGCCCCCGATACTGTTCTTCAGCAAGAACCCTCCAAAATAGTAACCTTACCGGGCTATACTTCTAAAGGGTTGACATTCCGTAAACCCTCTCGGGTAGCGTTTCTAATTTTTCGCTCAATTACCACCATCTCTCACTATTTAGCAGTCCAAGACATTAAGCACCTCCCTATTTAGCTTATCCCGCAACAAGCTAGAGCTAACAGCCTCTCCATCATGAATGTATACAGCAGCCCTAAGGGCTCACAAGGCAACTTCCAGCAACTCTTTACGCTCGCGAAATGCATAGCCAATAAGTGCCCCTACTTCTCGTGGGAAATTTTAACGCCCCACATTCGGTCTGGCGTTACGCGCGCGACACACCAAAAGGATTTCGGGTGTGGTTAGCAGCGCAGCAAGCCGGTCTTCTACCGCTAACTGATTCTGCCTTTTCGACACGCATGGGGAATAGTGTCTGCAAAGACACTACACCAGACCTCACGTTCACACATTGCCTCCCTCATGCCACATAGTGCAACACACAAGAAAATTTGGGTAGTGACCACTACACTATCAAAATTCTCTTAAATATGCAACTACTCTGCAGGGTTCCCAAAGGTTTCACTTTCACCATCATCATCATCATGAGCCTGACTACGTCCACTGCAGGACAAAGGCCTCTCCCATGTTCCGCCAGTTAACCTGGTCCTGTGCTTGCTGCCACTTTATACCCGCAAACTTCTTAATCTCATATGCCCACCTAACCTTTTGTCTCCCCCTAACCCGCTTGTCTTCTCTGAGAATCGAGTTAGTTACCCTAACCACCAGCGGTTATCCTGTCTACGCGCTAAATGTCCGGCCCATTTCCATTTCTTCTTCTTGATTTCAGCTATGATATCCTTGACCCCCGTTTGTTCCCTAATCCACTCTGCTCTCTTCTTGTCTATTAAGGTTACACCTACCAATTTTCTTTCCATTGCTCGCTGCGTCGTCCTCAATTTAAGCTGAACCCTCTTTGTAAGTCTCCAGGTTTCTGCTCCGTAGCTAAGTACCGGCAAGAGACAGCTGTTATGCACCTTCCTCCTGAGTGATAGTGGCAATCTACCTGTCATAATTTGAGAGTGCTTGCCAAGTGTGCTCCACCCCATTCTTATTCTTCGAGTTACTTCAATCTAGTGTTTCGGCTCCGCGGTTATTACCTGCCCTAAGTAGACATAGTCTTTTACAACTTGAAGTCCACAATTACCTATCTCGAAGCACTGCTCTTTTCCGAGGTTGTTGTACATTACTTTCGTTTTCTGCAGATTCATTTTAAGACCCAATTTTCTGCTTTAATTGTCTGACTCCGTAATTATGAGTTGCAATTCGTCCCCTGAGTTACTCAGCAATGCAATGCCATCGGCGAAGCGCAGGTTACTAAGGTACTCTTCATTAATTCTTATCCCTAACTGTTACCATTCTAGGCTTCTGAAAACCTTCTGTAAGCACGCAGTAAATAGCGTTGTGGAGATTGTGTCCCCCTGCCTTACACCGTTCTTGATTGGTATATTGTAGCTTTCTTTATGAAGCACTATGGTGGCTGTTGATCCTGTGTAGATTTCTTGCAGGATGTTTATATTATAATGAGGCGTTTTAGAGTGGCAATCTTTTATAAAACAGGAGAGTGGTCACGACATGTAAAGTGGTAATGGCGGAACTAGCCTGAGTCCCCAGCCAACCAAACGTCGTCTTCTTCACCGACTGAGTCATACCCCCTGCCTTTATGAGTAGCACTCATCTTGTTCACTACATTTTCCTCCCCTCCGGAAAAGAGCCATCCTGGCGACTCATGGGCAGGAGACAATAGAGGGATCGTAATACGGTTTTAGGCGGTCTATGTGGATGGTCTCACGTCCACAGCGTCGTTGATCATGGGGCTGCTTGACGGGTGAAGTTTGTTTAACCACACGGTAAGGTCCGCCATACTTGTACATCAGTTTCTTTGAGAGACCAGGGGTGGTTGAAGGAATGCAAAGCCAGACAAGGTCATCTGATGCATAAAAAGCCGGAGGCGTCGGGCTATCGCAGTGGTGTTTCTGGCGTTGCTGTTCAGCACTTGTGAAGGAACGGGCAAGCTGACGACACTCTTCCACGTATTTAGCAGCTTGTGACATCGTCGTCGACTCAGCAACATCCGGGTGGTAAGGAAGGCAGGTGTCTAGCGTGCAAGAGGGCTCGCGACCATAAAGGAGGAAATATGGAGAGAAACCAGTGATTGTCTGGACAGCAGTATTGAGCGCGTAGGTTACAAAAGGGAGAATACTGTTCCAATTGATGGGATCGGTTGCGACGTACATTGACAGCATATCTCCTAATGCACGGTTGAATCTTTCTATAATGCCATTAGTTTGAGGATGATACGCGGTGGTGGTGCGATGAATGACTTGGCATTCCTTGAGAAGCGATTCGACAGTGTCTGACAAAAACACACGCCCTTGGTCACTCAGGAGTTCACGTGGTGCACCGTGACGTAAAATGATCTGATGCAGTATAAAACGACCGACGTCGCTAGCTGACGCAGAAGAGAGTGGTGAAGTTTCTGCGTAGTGCGTAAGGTGATCGATAGTGACGATTACCTAGCGATTTCCAGCCGGTGTAATCGGAAGTGGTCCATACAGATCAATACCAACACGGTCAAACGGTCGGACGTGACAAGGTAAGGGTTGTAGTGGAGCTGGAGAACTTGGAGTGGGATTCTTCCGGCGTTGACAAGCGAGACAGGAACGTACGTAGCGACGAACGAAGCGATACATTCCGTGCCAGTAGTAGCGGTGGGACAGGCGGGTGTAGGCATTTAACACTCCAGCATGGGCGCATTGTGGGTCGGCGTGCAAGGAGGCGCATATGTCTGAGCGGAGACGTCTGGGAATGACTAGGAGCCGTTGGCGTCCTTCGGAGAGATAATTCCGTCGGTATAGCAAACCATCTCTGATACCGAAGTGCTGTATTTGACGGCGCATACCTCTAGGGATATTTCGCGAGGGAGTTTGACTCAACAAGTTGATAAGTGAAGCGATCCAAGGATATTTTCGTTGCTCCTGTAGCATGTCGCTGACACTAAGTGCAGATACGTCGGGGGCAGGCGAAGACGGAGGCTTGTCACAACATCGTAGAGGTGATCGGGACAAAGCGTTTGCGTCGGAATGATTTCGGCCAGATCGGTAAACGACGTGGATGTCGTACTCTTGTAGCTGAAGCGCCCAACGGGCAAGCCAGCTGGTGGGTTCTCTTAACGAGGAGAGCCAACATAATGCATGATGATCTGTCACCACACTAAATAGGCGCCCGTAAAGATATGGTCGAAACCTGCCTATGGCCCATATAATGGCTAGACAATCTTTTTCGGTGACTGAATAGTTGGCTTCTGCTTTTGTGAGTGCACGGCTGGCGTAAGAGACGACGTACTCATCAAATCCAGGTTTACGCTGGGCGAGCACAGCACCGAGGCCAACTCCGCTAGCATCCGTGTGTATTTCCGTCGGGGCAAGAGGATCAAAATGTCGCAGTATAGGAGGTGGCGTAAGAAGGTGGCGGAGTGTGGCAAATGCATCATCACGAGCTGACGACCAACTAGAAAGGTCGTTGTTGCCGGCAAGAAGGTCAGTCAAGGGCGATATGATGGAGGCAAAGTTGCGAATAAAATGACGAAAATATGAACGTAAACCGAGGAAGCTGGGAAGTTCTTTTAAGGTCTTCGGCTTAGGAAATTCGACAACGGCACGGATTTTCATCGGATCCGGAAGAATGCCATCTCTAGATACAACATGGCCCAAAATTAGGAGTTTTCGAGCGCCGAAGCAGCACTTCTTCAAGTTGAGCTGTAGACCGGCGGCGGTGAGGCAAGTAACCACTAGCTCGAGCCGCTGAAGATGCGTTGAAAAGTCGCTTGAAAATATCACGACATCGTCTAAATAGCACAAACATGTCTGCCATTTCAGACAACGGAGGATGTTGTCGATCATGCGCTCGAAAGTGGCAGGCGCATTGCAGAGCCCGAATGGCATGACGTTAAATTCGTATAAGCCATCAGGGATTACAAAAGCCGTCTTGGGGCGATCAGCCTCAGCCATGGGAACCTGCCAATAACCTGAACGCAGATCTAGTGACGAGAAGAACTCCGCGCCTTGTAAGCAGTCAAGGGCATCGTCTATGCGAGGTAGCGGGTAAACATCTTTGCGCGTGATCTTGTTCAACCGGCGGTAGTCGACATAGAATCTTATTGAGCCATCTTTTTTCTTAACTAGAACAACTGGGGAGGCCCACGGGCTGTTAGAGGGCTCAATAACACCTCGCTTCAACATGTCGTCAACTTGTTCCGCGATTATGCGACGCTCAGATGCCGACACCCGATACGGACGCTGACGTAGAGGAGCGTGAAGGCCAGTGTCGATTTCGTGAGATACTGTGGAAGCATGGCCCAATGTCAGTTGCTGGTGGTTGAAGCTGGCGCGGAAGCACTCTAGGAGGGCAATGATGTCGGTGCGCTGCTGGGTCGTAAGGTTGGTGTCGATGCAGCGCGAAATTGCGTCAGTGAATGATGGGCAAGAGGATCACGCGCAGCAATCAACAGCGTCAATGGGTAGCGTAGTCGAGTGGTCAGGAGCTACACGTGCACTCGAGGGATCAATGTCATCGGCAAAGCCCAGGCACTCTCCGCACAGTAACTTGGAAGGCGAGGTAAACGGATTTGATACATAAATTGCACTTGATCCATCGTGAATATTGAGGACGGCGAAAGGAATCAGGAAGCACTTGCAGTGAACAGCAGTTTCAGAAGGCTTAAAAAGAATAGTTGAGCCACTAGAGACGTCACAGAAAAGCGGAACTAGGGTGGACGAGAACGGGGGTATCGAAGTGTCGGCGGCAACAAAAACTTTTGCATGTGAAAGGGACGAGTCGAGTGATGCAGCGTCGCATAACGGCGCGAACTCCACTTCGGCGCGAGCACAGTCGATGACGGCATGATGAGTGCAGAGGAAGTCCCAGCCTAATATAATGTCATGGGAACACTGCGGGAGCACTACAAACTCGACGACGTAAATATTGCCAGCAATAACGACACGGGCTGTGCATGCAGCAAAAGGGCGAATTCGTTGCTCGCTCGCAGTGCTCAAAACGAAGTCGTGAAGAGGCATTGTGACTTTCTTTAGTCGACGGCAAAGTTTTTCAGTCATTACAGACACTGCGGCGCCAGTATGTACCAATGAAAAAACAGGTATACCTTCAACGGAGACAGCAACGACGTTGGACGGCGAAAAACAAGGTCTTGTGGAGTTCGAAAGATCCGCAGATCTTGCCCCCGGAACTGGGGCTCCTAGTTTTCCTCAGGGACAGGGTGAGGTCGACGTAGCATAGGGGAAAGGGAACGGCGTTAAGGTGATGGCGACCGGTGTCTGTCGAAATTACGGCGAGGTGAAATTGTGTACATGGTGGCAGTCTCGCCATATACAGCAGGCTCCGGTCATGGGGGAAACACATAATTGTTGAGCCTGACGTCGTCATGCAGGAAAAACTCACGCCGTCAATAAAATCGTGCCACGTGACCCGCAATTCCACAGGCGAAGCATATGGGGCGGTTGTCTTGAGTGCGCCAAGGGTTCTGAAAGCGTGGAGGTGGTGGTCGGCAGAAAGGACGGGCAGCCTGGTACATAGGCTTAGTCGGTACGACAAAGGGACGCGTGGACGTAGGCGTTCGCGACAAAGAAACGTGGCCGTTCGTGACAGGCGGACGTCGAGTTCCGTTCAGTGCTTCGGCATAGGTCAATGGAGCAGCCACAGGTGGTGCTTGAGCTGTTGGTAGTGCCTCGGACACTTGCTCCTGGACTACTCGCTGTATTGATGGAGCTAAAGTAGATGGGGCACCTTCGGAGGTATAAGGCACAAGGGACAACTGGCGTGCGACCTTCTCTCGTACAAATTTCTCGATCTCAAGGAGCAAAGTGGTGTGGTCTGTAGCAGTGCCAGCCGACGTTAAAGCGGAGATTGTTCAACATGGCGCCCTGGCATGGCGAGTGGTGTCACGCTGTTTCCAGAGGTCATCATAGCTGTGACAAAGTTGGATCACTTCCGCTACCGTTTGCGGGCTTTTGGCGACAAGCATCTGAAATGCGTCGTCAGTCACGCCTTTCAAGATGTGTTTGATCTTCTCGGCTTCTATCATGACCGTGTTGACACGCCGGCAAAGGTCGACCACATCTTCGGTATAACTGGTGTTACTCTCATCATTCTGCTGAGCCCTGGTACGCAAGGGCTGTTCGGCCCTTAGTTTGCGAAGCGCTGGACGGCCAAACAAATCCGCAAACGCCGTTCGGAAGGCCGACCAGGTGGGAAGGTCTCTCTCGTGATTACGATACCACAGACTGGCGACGTCGGTCAAATAAAATTGGACGACAGTATGCTTGCGCGCATCGTTTCACTTGTTGTGCTTGCTCACCCGGTCGTATTCGTGGAGCCAGTCTTCCACGTCTTTGTCATCGGTTTCACTGAAGGTAGGCGGATCGCGTTGCTGAAAGAAGCCGAGACAGACAGGAGCTGCAGTCATTGGAGCCGAGGTGGCCGCCTGCTGGTCGTCGTCCGAGGACATCGTAGTCACTGGAGGCAACGTACGGTTTCGCAATTACAGGATTAGGCGTTTCACAGCACCTCCACCAATTATAATGAGGCGTTTTAGAGTGGCACTCTTTTATAAAACAAGAGGGTGGTCACGACACGTCAAGTGTTAACGGCGGAACTAGCCTTAGTCCCCAGCCAACCAAACGTCGTCTTCTTCACGGACTGAGTCATACCCCCTGCCTTTATGAGTAGCACTCATCTTCTTCACTACAATATATACTTCATCGACACCCTGATTCCGCAGTGTCTGCATGACTGCTGATATTTCTACTGAATTAAACGCCTTCTCGTAATCTCTGAAAGCTATGTATAGTGGTTGGTTATATTCTGAGCATTTCTCTATTACCTGATTGATAGTATGAATGTGGTTGATTGTTGAGTAGCCTGTTCGAAATTCTGCTTGTTCCTTTGGTTGATTGAATCCTAATGTTTCCTTTACTCTGTTAGCAATAATCTTTGTAAATACCTTGTATACTACAGAGAGAAAGCTGATGGGCCTGTAATTTTCCAAGTCCTTGTCATCTCCTTTCTTATGTATTAGGATGATGTTAGCGTTCTTTCAAGACACTGGTACTCTTCCACTCAGAAGCCACCACGTAAACAGGGTGGCTAGTTTTTCTAACACAATCTGTCCTCCATCTTTCAGAAGATCTGATGTTACCTGACCCTAACCAGCAGCTTTGCCTCTTTGCATGCTCTCTAAAGCTTTTCTGACGTCTTCTATCATTACTGGTGGGGTGTGATCTGGGTTACTGCTAGTTGTTACAGTAATAAATTCGCGGTTGTCTTGGCAACTGTACAGATCTCTGTAAAACTACTCCGCTATTTTAACTATCCTATCCGTATTGGTAGTTATTTTGCCTTTGTTTCTTAGTGCATACATCCAATTTTTGCTATCCCAGGTTTCCTCTTCATTGCTATGACGCTTCCTCCGTTTTTCAGAGCGTGTTCAATTCTCTCCATGTTACACCTTCTTACATAGGATACCTTGCGCCTATTAATCAACTTCGAAAGCTCTGCCAGTTCTATTTTGTCTGTGTACTTGAGACTTTCAAGATTTGATGCTTCTTAAGTAGATTCTTTGTTTCCTGGGAAAGCTTGCCAGTGTCCTGTCATACTACCCTGCCTCCAACTTCCACTTCACCCTCCGTAATGATACTCGTCAGATTATCATTCACTGTATCTATGCTAAGGTTGGTTTCCTTACTAAGAGTCGAATACCTGTTCTGAAGCGAGAATCTTAATTCCTGTACTTTCCCTCTCAGTGCTAGTTCATTGAATGGCTTCTTGCGTATCAGTTTCTGTCATTCCTTTCTCCAGTTTGAGCGAAGTCGAGACCGTATCATTCTATGGTCACTGCATCGTACCTTGCCAACCACTTCCACATCATACACGATGCCGGGGTGTGCACTCTTTATAAAGTGTATTTCGTTCTTATTTCACCATAAGGGCTCCTCCAAGTCCACTTGCGGTTTCCTCGTTTTCGGTAAAAGGCATTCAAAGTCCGTAAATTATTGCGTTCTGCGAATTCTACTAGTAGCTCTCCTCTGGCGTTTCTAGTAGTGATGCCACAATCTCCTACGGCCTGGTATCCAGCCTGCTTCTTCCCTACCTTTGCATTAAAGTCTTCCATCAGTATTGTATACTGTGTTTTTACCTTACTCATTGCCGATTCCACGTCTTCATAGAAGCTTTCAACTGAAGCGTCATCATGGCTAGATGTAGGTGTGTAAGCCTGTACCTCCTTCATGTCGTATCTCTTATTCAGTTTAATTATGATATCTACCACCCTTTCAATAATGCTAAAGTATTCCTCTAAGTTGCCAGCTATGTTTCTGTGAATTAGGAACCCCAATCGCAGTTCTATTCTGTCAGCCAAGCCCCGATAGCAAAGGACGTGCCCATGTTGTAGCACCGTATAGGCCTCATCTGTCCTTCTAACCTCACTGAGCCCTATTATATTCCATTTAACACCATCTAGCTCCTCGAATAGTACAGCTAGACTTCTATCACTAGATAAAACTCTAGCGTTAAATGTTGCCAAGTTCAGGTTCCAATGGTGGCCTGTCCGGATCCAGAGATTCTTAGCACCCTCTTCTGCGTTGCAGATCTGACCACCATCGTCGTCAGTTGTTTCGCAGCTGCTGGGGACTGAGGGCCGTGAGTTATTTGACGTATGCATGTAGGAGGTGGTGGCCAGATACTGCACCAGGGTGGCAAATCTTTCTCTGGTGAGAGAGTGCGTTCCCGTCGATGGTTACCGGTGAGGCCACACCCCAAGCCTTGCAATGCAGTTCCATCAACACGCGGATTTTTTTCTCCGGTTGGGAACTGTGCGGCACCGAGATTTGAACCACGAACCTTTTGCAGGCGAGGTGGATGCTCTAACTACTATGCCATCACTGCTCTCTAGTCACGACGCCATCACTTTCACCAACTGGGATTTTTTCCGCACTTATAGGGCAATGTGCACCCATGCATCTATCACGGACATCAGTGAATGGTCGGAACAACTTCGTAGTGATATCCGATCCGGAACTCGTCTAGTACGAGAGGACTGCCCAAGCGACATAGTTGACTCCCGTCTTCTGCATTTATGGGACACTAAAGCAAGCCTAGAACAACGCTGGCAAAGTCAGCGTTAGAACCGAACTCTTAGACGCCACCTCGCCCGCCTGGGCAAGGAGATAGAGACCCATGCAGCCACTCTTTCACGACAGAACTGGGAATCGCTTTGCAATAAATTAGATGGCAATGGGAGTTTGCCTCAAGAATATGGTTTGTTAAGAAACTTAGTAGATCCAACTCAGTCAAACACTAACCGAAGATACAACCTCACCAAAATCCTACATACTTGGGATAAATCTCCACCAGAGCTCCTTCAGGAACTTTGAAATCTGTACTTCTTTACATACCGCGCATATTGCATCCCGATCCAACCCATTACACTAGCCGAAGTTGAAGCCGGACTACAGAAACTAAGCACTTCCTCAGCCCCCGGTCCAGACGTTATTTACAACAAAGAACTCCGTAATCTCGACGACAAATCATTTGCCGTCCTTACTGAATACTTTAAGGAGTGCTGGCTACGGGGCATCCTCCCACCACAACGAAAAAAGGCCAAGGTTGTCTTTATATCTAAACCTGGGAAACCTCTGCTTACGTCTAAACTGCGGCCTATATCCCCCACTTCTTATGTGGGCAAACTCATGCAACGTGTACTCCAAAGCAGGCTTTGCCAGTACTTAAACGGCAATAATCTCTTGCCAACTTGCATGTTTGGATTTCGCCCTGGGCTTTCCACGCAGAACGTTTTCCTGCAACTGAAACACCACATTCTCGACTCTTATACTTGTGATACCAGGGCCATTTTAAGAGTATATCTTAAAAAGGTATTCGACAACGTTGCGCCCTCAGCTATCCTAAAGAAGCTCAATATCCTGGGACGCGGCGCAAAGACGTACAACTACGTCCGAGACTTCCTCAATCAACGCACAGCATTACTTACCTTTGGTGATCACAGCCTGCCAGGCATCACGCTTGGCGCACGTGGCACGCCTCAGGGAGCGATTTCCTCACCTATTCTATTCAACATAACACGTCTTTATTTGCCCCAAAAGCGAGGTCAGATCCCGGACATCCACTTCAGCTTCTACGCCGACGACAGCACCGCTGGCCAAACCGTAGTAGGGACGCTGAAATAGAAGCATACTTACAGTTGGCGCTAACCACCATCGACACATATGTTAGAGAACGTGGCTTTACCTTTTCGCCTTCCGAATCAGAGCTGAAACACTGACACACTTTTCACTGACACACAATCACACACTTTTCAAACTTGATGTACATAGTTTATGTGAGGAACTTGCTGAAGCCACCATTAAGGCACAAGAGGAGGAGGAGGAGGAGGAGGAGGAAGGGAAGAAATGAAAGGCAGGGAGGTCAAAAGACGCACGTCCGGTTTGCTACCCTGCACTGGGGGAAGGGGTGAGGGGATTAAAGGAGAAGAGAGATTAAGGTACAAAGATGTCTAATTCGGTGGCAGGCACAAAGATGTCTAATTCGGTGGCAGGCCGTGTTCTTTTGTCCCAATTAAACGTAGCCGCAATTACACAAAAACCTGAGGGGGCCCCCCTTTCTTCTAATCTCCACTCTCGCTTCTTATGTTTCTCATTCGCATCTTATGTTTATCATTTTCGCTCCAGTATGATAGCTTCGTCTTCTATACACGTCCCATAATACCAAATTTAGTATAAATGAAGCTGGAAAAACAGCCACCAGCGCATCATGAGCTTGGCATGTAGTCATGTTGTTACATGACACGCATCTCATGATTATCATGTTCGCACCAGTCACATACCTTCGTCATTCATTCCCGTACTATAATGACAAACTTGGTATACATGACGCTTGCGAAACGACCGCGAGTGCATCATGAGCGTGGCATGTAATCACGTTGTTACATGACACGCATGTCATGATTTTCATGTTAGGTTATGTAGCTTGTGTTTTCCATGCAGTCATGTCATACCGCACCTGTTTTGTAACATGCCATGTGAATGAAACGACTAGAAGAGTGGCAGTGCTTTGAAATGTAAAACATGAAAACGTGCCATGATTTTATGTTATGACGAAGACTCAAATATGTTCTTCATACAGTTATATTATGCCATACCAAGTTTGGTCTTGATATCATAATCGAAAGGGCAAGGAGAGCTAAAATTGCCAGGTGGCCAGATAGATAGATAGATAGATGATAGATAGATAGATAGATAGATAGATAGAAAGATAGATAGATAGATAGATAGATAGATAGATAGATAGATAGATAGATAGATAGATAGATAGATAGATAGATAGATAGATAGATACGCTCAAAGTCGCCGAAGTTCGCTAAGAATTGTTTCGCACTTAAAAACGTTTTTGTATATCTGCTTTTCACAGGGGCAGTCGTATTCCGTGACAGGGGGACGTATACAGCGATAATACTTTTGCAGAGTAGTCATATAAATTTTTAAGCATAAAATGAAACCATGCATGCAAGTTTTCTGAAACGAATCTTCAATATTACAGATTTTTCGAAGTACCCGAAAGCAAAGCGTGCTATTAATATAATAAGCCAAATATGTAAAGATGTAAGAGCAGTCAAGTGAACCTCACGGGAAATATGTTTCTTCAATATTATAAATATTGGGGCTTATTTTTCAAAACCTCCATATTATTATGAGAGACGCCGTAGTGGAGGGTTCCGGAAATTTTGACCACTTGGAATACTTTACTGTGCGCTTGTGAGCTCATTTTTTTGTACTCATGTACTCAGCAATGAATAAACTTGAATAAACTTGTATCTAAGCACATGGGCTGAAGCATTGTCGCTTTCATTGAAAATGCTGCCTCCGTGACCTTAGTAATCCTTCCGTATTGCCACATTAGGCTAAACAAAAGCTAGACAAACAAAACGCGCATAATCTATGCAGTATATTTTGTTTGGGCTAGCAGTGATTATATAAGCCACGACATACGTGTAAATATCATCATTGATACTAAGTAAAAGTGTTCGGCAACCCCATTTGTTGGAAAGCAATGCATCGCAACTTTTTTGATTGAACATGAATCGTAAACAAATTAGAAGACCATGGCTGTGCATTCAGTTAAGTATAAACGTGGACCCTAACTGCCTTTGATAAAATGTTTTAGGATTGAAGCTCCTCTTAGTCTCACCTAGTCTAACCGAGAGAAGACGAGACAGGAAACGAAAAAGGAGTATCTCCCGAAGTGTATGACAGAGGGCACTGTCTCATAGTAGTACATACAAACTGCTGTTGAGTTAGGATATGCTAGATGGCGCTGTACGGCTGCTCTAAGGTAGGCTGCCATGCGGGCTGTGCCTGGTACAGGGAACACGAGTGCCTCTCGCATTCTTTTAGATAGTCGCTGTACGTGATGGATCATTGGTGCGGCATGGACGAAGCAGAGCAGTGGGCGCATTGAAAACGCTTGTGCTCGGCTTTTTTGGATCGCATGCATTGGACAGCGTTCTACATCTGCATGTAGAACGCTGTCCGACGCATGGAAGCATGCACTGAGGGACGGACGGATGCAATGACAGACGCTTCGCCCAACTCATAATCACTAACTCCTTGAATATGTCGTAGATTTTCAAACCTTTTTCCAATTACTTTAAACTAGTTGTTTATATTACTGTGGCTAGAAATTTTTTCGCCTTCAGATTACCTGAAAGCCACGAACAGCGTGAAATGGAAGCTACCTAATCAGTACATTATTTGTTACCTCCCACACCATGTTTTTTCTGTTGGTTTCATAGATTCACAATGGTACTTAAAGGAAAAAACACACTGGCGTCATAGAGCCTTAGAGTTTCTAAGAAACCTTCCAATGGCCAATGCGACATTGATTTTATACTCGTTGATATTATGTTCGACTGTGGAACTGCCACCGGAATTCAACATCATGTTGAATAAAGGAAATATTCATTTCAGCAAAATGTAAAAGTGCAAACGTGTTTACAATACCAACAGACAATAGTTACGTAGATAATCGCTCGAACTTGTCTTGCGGGAACTTATTGTTGTGCAGCCTTTTTGTGCGACTGTAGTTCAAAGAGCCATATAAAGGACTGTAGAACAACGAGGCGGTGACTCCCAGATGTTGAGGCTTTTTAAGATATGCTTGCTTACATGAGCAAAATCTCTGTTACACTTGCTGCACTGGCACTTCTACTGTACACGTTCCATAATGAATGCTTGTACTGCGCTTTAGCAATTCCTATTCCACGACCCAGTCCATTGTGGTGCGGAAGAAAAAGTTCCGGTTCGCAGTCACGCCAAACCACGCCCACTAGACCACCCACGCCGCCTCCTCAACGCAGCAATCCATTTGCGACCCATCAAGGGCGGCTTACAAATCCAATGAAAAACCCGAGAATGGCAGACAAAGTTAACAACATCGCTGGCTGAAGCAATTTTTCAAAGTATTGCGTGCCTTCAGTTGCGGTAGGTAAGTCCTCACAGTGCTTATTTCCTACAATAAAAATTGTACATTGTCAGAAAATCTAGCTGCAGTGTAAACTATAGTAATATTCGAAAAGTTTTTAAAGCCAATATTTTCCCTGCAGCATGTTACGTCTTCGACTCATATTTATTTGATGTCAGCCCGACTATACAGACACCACAATTGCTTTATACGATGTAATAATGTCCAGGGTTATACGTCTCAGCACTACTATGTGTATACTGAAGATGCCGTAGTGAAAGGTTACAGCAATTTAGGCCATATAGAGCTTTTTGTCTCGTGCACTCACACCGCACCGTTCAAAAGCCCTGGCCATCTCGCCTCCATCGAAATGGAACCATCGTATCCACGGCACTTTGATCAGAAGCCGAGAACTGTAACCACTGTTCCAGTGGGGCGGACACCGTTGTTGCTTTCCACCCCGTTTTGTGGCTTCATAGCTTGAATACATTTTTTGTTACGTCCTGATAATCACCATGGCAAACATAGGGCGTAAGCATGATGCAGTACTCTGTACCAAATAGGAAAACCTCACTGCACGCTTTTCTATCCTTTACAACAATGTGTTCGGAAAACAGTCGCTTGCTACATCATCAACCAGCCCACCGTTCAAGGATGGCTCACTATCATGTACTTGTACAAATGATTTCACATATTTTAGTTGCATGTGATGCGTGAGTTTCTCCTATGAAGTATAGAGCCAAAATTTTTAAGTACAAGCCTATAATGTCCTATGTCTTCATATACACCTCGCTCAGTGTACAGCAGAGGTTCAGCAGAGGTTCACAGTGTACTGCCCCGCTTTTAGTGTACAGCAGAGGTTCACTTGTGACTAATATATTGTGTAATAATGCTTCTGAAATCATCTGCAGCCCACAGGTAAATGTACAGCTGTATGCTAATGCTTGAATATATTTATACCGGATTTATATGATAACCTATTGATTTAACGCATCAATTTTTCTCTTTCTTATGGGTCTAACATCGCTCGAAGGGGGATAAAAAATGTATAGAGCAAGTTTTCTCGTTGGGGCTTAGCCTTATCGCAAACCAACAGGCGTTGAAAGCGAATATATGAAAGATTGGTTTGTACATGTACTTTTCTTTTTTATGGAACAAGGCTACTCCGCTGCACCAGCAAAGTGAAAGAACCTAAACCATATAAATGCCTTCTGGCCATGGCACGAAATAATCATTAAAGCACGAAAATTACTTCCTAATATGAGGTAAATATTGTGGTGGTGATGTAAAAAACACTATAGTACCACATGTACAATTTATAAGGGAGGTTTTACGCATCGAAAAAATTCTCCCCCCCTATAGTTCCTCCATACTTTTTACTGGTTATTTTTTTACTCCCCCCTCCCTCACCCCATGTGTAGGGTAGCAAACTGAACGCATAGTCTAGTAAACCTCCCTACCTTTCTTACATTCCTTCTCTCTCTCTCTCTCTTACTGGTTATGAGACTTCCAGCCATGTGGGCTACGGCAAATCCAGGCCGTTCCCATGGCAAGCACAGCTATACCACGCAGCCGTAGATCCATCTCACATTTTATCCACATGTATTCATCGTCTACAAGTTCCGCCATCCAGCGGACATTTTATGGACAACTCTTTTGGGTATGCGCCACCGGTGGTTACGCACTACAACGAGGGACGCCCAAGCACGCCATAAGGAGCTTCACCCCTAAAGAACTTGCATGCTTTCAACACACACTCTTCCTATATAGGGCTTTGGCAACACAACGTGAAATATCACAGTATACTTGCTTGGTACAGGCATGCATTGCCATCGGGTCTGAGAACATCTGGTTGTTTTAATGCCTTCAAAATTTACAGCCAGCCACCTTTTACAAGATGCCAAGAAGTTATTCTGCGTATGGTGAGCGCGACAAGCGAATGACTCTTTATTCTCTTTGACATCATCATCACCTGTACATCTGCTTTATCTGAAAATATTATCACCAGCGTGATTTAGCTCGAGCCTGGCTGAATAAACCAGTTCCTCACAAGTGGTGGACTGTGCTTTTCGTTCCCTCAAGTCCTCTCACCCGTTTTCGCTGGATCTCCACTCGGGTCGTCGTATAAAACCCCGTGCCATGGCGGCCCAAGAAAACTCTGGCCCATCCAACGTCGCCGTCCTACTGCAGCCACCGCCACCTGCTCCGCCCAACAACATTCACCTGCGTGATCCACCTGTTCTTTCCGGTCTCCGAGGCGATGATGTCGAAGACTGCATCAAGAACTACGACCTCGTCAGCGATTTGAACAGGTGGGACAATCCACAGAAGTTGCGCAGCGTCCCATTTTACTTGTCCGATGTTGCGAAAACTTGGTTCTGGAACCACCACCCGGATCTTCCCGACTGGGATACTTTCGAGCACCAAATACGTCAGGTATTTGGTGCCCCTGCAGTTTGCACTGAGGCAGCAAAAAAGAAGCTCGCTGAACGCACGCAGCTGCCCGGTGAATCTTACACCTCTTATATTGAGGATGTCCTTGCACTGTGCCAGCGCCTTAACACCGGCATGTCTCAGAACGACCGAATACGCCACATTATTAAAGGCATTAACACCGTCGCCTTTAACGCCCTCGCCACACAAAATCCGGCCACCACCCAGGACGTGATAACCATCTGTCAGCAGCTTGACAAGCTTCAGTCTCTTCGCCTTTGCTACGATGCCACCGACGTTCGTTTGCCTGCACCCCTCGACTTGCGTGCGCTTATTTGCGACATCGTTCGTGAAGAGCTGCATGGGCGCTGCTCTTCCTGTGCTGCGGAAGTTACTTTCCCTTCTGAAAAAGATAGCTTGCGAGACTTGATTAAACAAGAGATCGCCTCCGCATCGCGTGCGACGTGTTCCAACAGTACCTGCGTGTACCAGACGCGCACGTACGCCGAAGTTGCCGCGCTATCTGCCGCACCCACCGTTTCTGTGCCTACAACAGCAGACCATACGCCTGTGGCTTCGTTATCACCGCCAGTGCGTGCACCACCTTACTACGCACCTCAGCGCCCACCTCGACCAATCTGTTACTACTGCGGCTATCGAGGACATATTGCTCGGTTTTGTCGAAGGCGCCAACAAGACGACCAACGCGGCTACGCTCCCGATGAACATCGAAGGTTCCGTCCGACCATGAACTACCTACGACAACCCTCCCGATCGTCCTATTACCATTCACCGTCACCTACTCACCATACGGACATGCGTGGGAATTCCCGTACGTCTCGCTGCAGGTGGCCTTCGCCAGGTCGCCGTTCAGTGTCGCCTCTACGGCCCGCCTCCCATTCCACGAACGCCCACGCGGAAAACTCCCCAATGAAGTTTTAGGAGGGGAAACTGCATCCCTTGGACAGCTAACAATTTCTCCAGAGCAGCCATCGAATTTGATAGTAGTGTTTGTAGAAGGTGTACGCGTTGAGGCTCTTGTAGACACTGACGCTGCCGTTTCGATTATTCGTGCTGATTTTTGTTCCCGCCTTCGAAAAGTCACCACACCTTATGGCGGCCCACCTCTACGTGTGGCGACCAACGCTCTCATTTGTCCACTTGCACAGTGTACCGTTCGTGTTTGCATAGAAGGCATTCGTCATCACATTGCTTTCGCGGTATTTTGTGAGTGCACCCAGGCTCTCATTCTTGGGTGAGATTTCTTGTCTTCTGCATCCGCTTTCACATCATGTCATCAGCGCCTCCTGCATCTAAATGTTACTCACTCTTTTCCGTTTGAACACGATGGACGCATCCGCCTTGTCACCAAGTCATATTATGTACTTCGGCCATACATCGGAGTAATTATAAGTGTTAATTGCACTGACATTGTGGATGGCGCCGTGTTAATTCTCCCTTACGATCATACCCTACGTAGAGTCATTGTGATCACACCAGGGCTTATTCGCTTCTTCCATGGGTCTACGTACCTAATCGCCATAAATCAAACGCCCGAGTGTGTACTGCTCCTCTGTGGCTCAACAGTATCTTGCGCGGTCGACAGTGAGCCTGTTGAGATTGTTACTCTTTCGAACAAAAACCACAACGATGTTCCGAAGTCACAGTCACTGCCATTCAATGCCTCTGCCACATCTGTGTCCGCAACAATAAGCAATGACTTAACACCTGATCAAACTGAAGATTTCCTCGCCCTGTTAAATAGACATCATTCTCTATTCGACGTGAACTCGCCCGCCCTCAGCATGACTACCACCGTTACTCACAGCATCCAGACTGACGGCTCTCGTATTGTACATCGGCGTCCATATCGCGTGTCTCAGGCAGAACGCAATATCATCGAGGAAAACGTCTCAGACATGCTACTACGCAACATCATACGTCCTTCCCCGAGTCCCTGGTCATCCCCAGTTGTTCTCGTTCAAAAGAAAGATGGGACAGTGCGTTTCTGCGTCGATTACCGTGCGCTAAACAAAATAACGCGCAATCATGTTTATCCCCTCCCTCGGATCGACGATGCACTGGATTTATTACAGGGCGCAGAGTATTTTTATAGCCTCGACCTGAGGTCAGGCTACTGGCAGATACCAACGTCGGAGTCTGATAAAGAGAAGACCGCCTTTTCAACACCAGAAGGGTTGTACGAGTTCAATGTGATGCCTTTTGGACTCTGTAATGCACCCGCCACCTTCGAACGCATGATAGACGGCGTATCGCGTGGTTTGAAATGAAAAACATGTTTGTGCTATCTCGATGACATAGTAGTGTTTTCATCCACGTTATCGCAGCATCTACAACGTCTTGACGAAGTCCTCACATGCCTTGCAAAAGCCGGTCTACAGCTTAACACCAAGAAATGTACCTTTGCTAGCAAGACAATCAAGGTTCTCGGCCACCTTGTCAGCAAAGAAGGAATTCGGCCCGACCCCGAGAAGCTTGCCGCTGTCCTCGATTTTCCTCGTCCACTACGTCAAAAGGACCTGCGCAGCTTTCTTAGGTTATCTTCTTACTTCCAGCGCTTCATACGTAGTTTCGCGGAACTTGAGTCTCCGCTCCATCAACTCCTCGCAAATAACGTCCCCTTCATTTATTTAGAAGACTGTGAAAGCGCTTTCATGGCATTCAAGCAAGCCCTCACTTCGGATCCGGTACTGTCCCACTTCGATTCCACCGCACCCACCATCCTTCACACCGACGCAAGTAGTCATGGTCTTGGTGCGGTACTCTTGCAGCGTGACAAAAACTCACGCGAACGCGTCGTTGCTTACGCAAGTCGTGCTCTTACCGCTCCAGAAAAGAACTACACTACCACCAAGCAGGAGTGTCTTGCTGTTGTTTGGGAAGTGAAAAGATTCCGACCACATCTTCACGGCCGTCATTTTACCGTCGTGACCGACCATAGCGCCCTCTGCTGGCTTTCATCGCTGAAAAACTTATCGGGTCACCTCGGTCGCTGGGCGCTTCGCTTGCAGGAGTATGATTTCGATGTCACCTACAGAGCTGGGAAGAAGCATCAAGATGCTGATGTTCTATCGCGCTGTCCTTTGCCCAGCGGAAGCCACTCACCATCGATACTCCAAAACGACAGCACCTCTCCAATCGCAGTGCTAAGTTCATCACCTGCCACCCTATCCGTCCTTGTTTCACAACAACGTGTCGACCCATACTGCCACACCATTGTTGACCGCTTGACCGGCTCTACTACTGCTCCAAACGCCAGACTCCGTCGACAACTTAAACCATTTGAGCTTGTCGGTGATGCTTTATGTCGCTACATTTACCACATCGACGGCAACAAGTGGGTACCCGTCATCCCACGTTCTCTGCAACGTGAAGTTCAGGAATCCTTTCATGATGATCCAACCACCGCTCATCTAGGCTATCACAAGACTTACGACAAAATACGAAGTCGTTGTTTTTGGCCTGGCTTCTCTTCGGCCGTAGCTAAGTACTTCGCCTCCTGTGTCCATTGCCAACGGCGAAAACGACCGACAACTGCTCCGGCTGGCTTAATGCAACCTCTTCCTTGTCCCGCCTCGCCTTTTGAAGTCGTTGGAATTGACTTGTATGGCCCTCTTCCTACATCATCCAATGGGAATCGCTGGATTGTCACGGCCGTCGACCACCTTACCCGCTACGCAGAAACAGCTTCTATACCATCTGGGCCTGCCACTGAGATCGCCGTTTTTTTTCTTCGCCCCATCTTTTTGCGTCATGGAGCTCCACGCATTCTCCTCAGTGATCGTGGCAAAGTCTTCCTATCTTCCATTGTCGAGCAAGTTTTGCGTGCCTCGAACACTGTTCACAAGACCACTTCTAGCTACCACCCGCAGACCAACGGACTGACTGAACGGTTTCATCGGACCCTATCGGACATGATCGTGATGTACATTCACCCAACCACACGAACTGGGATGCAATTCTACCCTTCGTGACATTCGCCTATAATACGGCTGCTCAACGCACTACCGGCTTTTCTCCATTTTTTCTCGTCCATGGTTGCTCGCCGAGTTTTCCTCTGGATGTCTCTTTCCATTCAGCCCCTGCACCCTCGTCGGCTCCTTTCTCTGAAGAATTCCTATCTCGTCTCGCACACTGCCGTCACCAGGCCTGTGTTAACACCGACCTCTCACAAGACACTCGAAAATCTCGCTACGACTCGTCTCGCTGTGTTGTGAGTTTTTCCCCTGGTGATGAAGTTCTTCTACGGACTCCCCTACGCGTCCCCGGCCTATGCGATAAATTCATCAGCCGCTTCATTGGGCCGTACACGGTGGTGGAACAGACATCTCCTGTTAATTACCGCGTTTCTCCTCTTAGCGCTAGTCCTGATCATCGTTGCCGAGGAACAGAGATAGTACGTGGATCTCGTTAAAGCCTTATGCGCAACGCATTTCATAATACTGTCAAGCGACCAGGCGGCCGCTTTCACCACGTGGGGGAATTAGTATGAGCGCGACAAGCGAATGACTCTTTATTTTCTTTGATATCATCATCACCTGTACATCTTCTTCATCTGAAAATATCATCACTAGCGTGATTTAGCTCGAGCCTGGCTGAATAAACCGGTTCCTCACCGCATTTTTAAGGACACGCGCTGGGTAGATCGTATGTTGAAAAAGTTTTGACATGCATTATTGCTCCTGGTTTAAAGCATGCTAGCAATTACACGGAATGCCGCCAGCACCAGTGCTTCACTGACATTAGTGATTTTATTTTTATTGACTGCAATGCAGCAATCTGCAGTTTGAACTTCTTGAGTAGGACAATTTCAATAAATTATGCCACAAGTGGTTCAAGTACACATTCGGGAGAGTATATAGTCATTAAGTTCAACCCTTAAAGGAGAAGCCGAAGTGTCTGTGGTAAGACACTATTTCTCACAACCAAAAGAGCTGATCGGAAAAGAAGACAACAGCGTGCGCGGGAGACACGCTCATGATCTCGTGAGCTGGTGAACGTCGCCGGGCTGTGACAACGTGGCCAGCCAGGTAGAGCGCCGGACGTTCGGTCCGAGAGTCTACAGGAATCGAGGTGGTGCGACCAGACTAGTCGGGACGAGCTAAATGTGCTCCGGGAACGAGCGAGCATTACGGGCTGACCTAGCAGCTCTTCCTGTTAGGCTCGAGCATACGGTGCAAAGTCCAGATTATGACCTCTGTGCGGCATTCAAGGGGTTCCGGCACAAAACGAGCTGACCAACTTCCGGGGTCGAGATCGTGACCTCGGTGCTGCGTTCTAAAGGGCCTGGCACAACGCGAGCTAAGACCATGGCCGTTGTGCCATCTCCTCGCCAACGTGAGCCTGTATGTTCCACGACGAGCAGGTGTTAGCCTATTGATGCATCTGGGCATGACTTCATCAACCCAACTGTCCGCTTCGTGCTGAAATTGTTGATACTTCTGTGGTACTGTGAGTGGCGCTCGACGAACCTATAGGTCAGGATGTACCAATCCTCTCGAGTGTGAGCTAGGACTCAAAGGATATATTTATTGCTAGGGGATTCACTCTGTATGTAATTGTCCTGTGTCAAGTCGAGAAATGTATTTTTCTTTCCGTGACTTAGCTTTACTGCATCTCTGGGACGAAAAAACACATTTGGTGAGCCTGTCACGATGGCACATTGAAGTTACGGTCATTACTCAGATGTTGAGCGGAGCCATGGACAGGACACAATTTTTAGCACTTGGCCGTGAACTAGGACATGACAAGGATGAGCTTAAGAATTGGGTGGACAGAGAATGTGCATTAGCCAACAATGAACGTGCTAAGGAACGCGAGCTCGCCTAAGATAGCACTGAGCGGTAATGCCCACTTCAGGAACAAAAACTGAAGCTATTAGAACTGAAGCTGGGACTTCAGGATCAGCAAGGAAGGAGAGACTACTGAGGCTGGTGCACCAGGGGGACCTACCTCGAGCACTACACGTGCAAGAGATGTGTGTAGCCCTCATAAATTGATACCGCCATTCGACCAAACGCGTGACGCTCTCGACGCCTACCTACAGTGGTTTGAGCGGGTCGCGAAGTGTCAAGGGTGTCTTCATAAGAAATGGGCGTTGTCACTGAGTTTATGCATGACGGGAGATGCGCTGACTGTGATAGGGCGGCTGGATTCGACAGCCGCGTGAGACAACGACCAGCTAGAAGCAGCGCTACTAGAGTGGTTTCAGTACACTAAAGAATGCTATCGGGAAAAAAATCCACAAGCCGGAACCCGATAATAATGAGTCCAGCCTGCAGTACGCGGCAAGACTGTCCGGGTACTTTTACCATTGGCTCGAAATCAGTAGGCAGAAACAAGGTATTCTGGCGTGAGAGAAGTAATCATAAGTGAACAGTTCATGAAAGGCTGTTCGCTAGCACAACAAAATTTTCCTAAAGAAATAAAATGCGAGACACTGAGCACGATATAGAAGACCACAAACACCTTTAATCAGTACAGGTGCTCTCGAAATTGAAGATGAAATGAGCTCAGGTGTAAACAGTGCAGCCTGAGCATGCAAAGAAAACGCGTTGGGCGGAAGATGTTTGCTTTCTGTGCTATAAAAAAGGATGCACGGCGGCAGAATGCTGGTCGCGAACGAAATCATCTTTCCCCACGCAACGTTGTAACAATGGCAAGTATTCTGCCGATATAGGGGAGAAATGGGGAGCATCTCGCATTCTATCAAGAAAACTAAGTGATGCGAAGCCGGTAGAAAAGGTAGAGTACGTTACTTTGGAAGATGAAGAAAAGATACCCGTTGTTAACACCGCAGTCAGCCAAAGTTCTTCATTGAGAAGCATTAAGAACAAGGCCATTTGAAAGGGTTCATATATAAACTCCCTGTTAGCGTACCACTCGGCACTGGTTGCGATACGGTTATTGTGCGAGAGACATTAATGCCAAAAGAAAGATTGACTGGAAAGTATTGGCAGGCACTCTTGCTTGACCATACGATGCGATACCTACCGGAAGCGGTGATCTTCTTAGATACGCTAATTTCACAGCATACTTCTAAGTGTCCTTAACTTTCTTTCCGAAAGTGCCCTGCAACTTCGCAAGTATGTTTGCGGCTTTGCAACATGCCAAATATCACTTTGGTAGCAGAATGTTGTCGTTCTCAGGTAACAGTCAGTAAAAAATAAAAATATGGCACAGTTGGCTGCCTTTCATCTCAATTCACATGCCTGGCGGTAAACGAAATTTCAGAAAAAAAAAGGTAAGCGTTCTTTAGAGAAATGAAAGAGGCTGACATATACATTTTACTTCTAATTGGTCCTGCGCAAGTTGGCCACCATATATCGTACTCAAAGCTGTACTTCCTTAGATTCCTAGTACGTGCGACCACACTGTGTAATAATGATATCAAGGCGTCATAGGTTTGTCTGCTTCGAAAACAGCTTTGCGGCTGCTTTGAAAGCACCTGAGCGTATTCAATTCTTCTGTCTTCCTATTTATTGTTTGCCTCTAGCATCTGAGAACCATGAACCATAAACCTTTTCCCAAGTATAGCAAGTAAAAAGGGGCGTAATGAGATGTGTTGCAATGTCGGTTCTACGAAATAAACACAATCAAAACAGAACAGCGTTCAGGCAAGCGCCGGCGATTATCAGCACGAGGCCAGCGAGAAGAGCGAAGAACCTAGTACCCAAGCGTTGGTGATGCTGCTTACTGACGATGCGCCTTGCTCTTCACAATTTTTTCCCGCTGAAAAGAGCCATCCTTGCGACCTTAGAGTCTAAATGCAGAGGGCTGTGGTCTGGCTTGATGCGCGCCACATAGATTATGTCACTTCCATGCTGAGGCATGTCGTAAGATGGGCAAACTGGCTCAATTAGAAAATTCACCAAGGAGGTTTGCCCCAAAACGTGGTGAGTACCCTTGTACTTTGTGACGAGAATTGAAGAAATGCCAGGGGTTTGGTGAGGCACAGCTAGTCATACAGAATATCACGAGGAATAGCTGTGGCTTCGTGGAGAGTCAGCATTGTTTTCCTTCCCGCGCTGTTTTGTTACGCAGAGGTGCGTGCGAAGTCATGAACTTTTCTGATTGATGGGCAACTTCGGACACAGGTGGGCATTTGAATGTGTGAGAATGGTATAGAAGCAGAGTGTCGATGGTGTGAAAAAGTTCGCGTTCATACAGGGGGAAGAAAGGTGAAAATCTGGTGGTAGACTGTGTCACAGTGTTGTAGGTGAAAGTGATGAATGGAAGAATGTGGACCCAGTTAGCATGTTCAGATGTCACATACAGCGCAAGAATATCGCTGAGGGTGCGGTAAATCTCTCTGTGAGCCAGTTATAACGTCTGTGGGTGGTATGCCATGATCTTGCGCTGAGCAACATGGCCTTCGGAAAGAAGAGCTACAGAGACTTCTGATAGAAAGGCTCGGGCTCGGACACTGACTAGCTTTTGAGGTGCACCATGGCAAAGTATGAAGCGACGGACGACGAAGGACGCTACGTTCTACGCACTGACACTTGAAAAGGCAGCAGTTTCAGCATAGCATGTTAAAAGGTCCACAGTGACTATTATTCACTGATTTTGATCTGAAGTTATCAATAGAGGGCCATAGATGTAAATTCTGACCCTATAGAAAAGTTTGACAGGGCACGGGATGGCTGAAGCGCACCGGTGAATATAAAGACGGCGATTTCGAAAAGTGGAAAGGGCAGCACTTAAAAAATTTTCGAGCAAAATTATACATGCCGTGTCAGTAGAAGTGACGGCTAATACATTCGAAAGTTTCAAAATTTTCGGCATGGCCACATTGGGGATCGTCGTGAAAGGAGGCGCATACTTGTGATCACAAGTTGCAGAGGACAACTGAGAGCCACTTACGAGTTTCAGGAGCGTAGTTTCATCGATGTAGCGACCAATCACGAACGGTGAAATGAGCAGCTTGACGTCAGAGAGGTTATGATACCGCAGTGGTTGATGACTCAGAGAGACAGTCAAAAAGGGATACCATCAACGGGTCTTGGTGTTGTTTGCTGGCAAAGAACTCAAGCTCGAGTTGGTGCCAGTGATTCCGCAGGACGAATGAAGAGGTAAAGGTGAACGAGACAGTGCGTCGGCATCAGCTGCTTGCGTCAGTTTTGATAGATGACGTGAATGTCATACTCCTGAATTCACAGTGCCCAGCGGGAGAGGCAGCCAAAAAGGTCTTTTAATGTTGTAAGCCAGCAGAGTGCATGGTGATTCGTTACCAGGTCAAGCGGATGACGGTACAAATAAGAATGTAACTTACAAAGCGCCTACACTAGAGCTAAGCACTCATTTACAGTGACGCTGTTTTGGCCTCAGCTTTAGTGAGCGTGTGACTCGCATAAGCGATGACATATTCGGGGAAGCCCAACATACGTTGGGCGAGGACAGCACCAAGACCAGCCCCACTAGCGTTTGTGTGAACTTTTATTGCAGCTGTCTGGTTGAAATGCCCAAAATGAGAAGGTTGACAGACTATGGAGCGCGGCAAAGGCGACGACGCTGTCCAGAGGACATGAGAAAAGATCTGCGTGAGCGCGTAGGAGGTGGTCAGCGGTGACATGATTGACGCAAAATTTCGAATGAGCGCTGGAAGTAAGAGCATAGTCCAAAAACTTACTTAATCTTTTGAGCGTAGCAGATTTAAGGAACTCGGAGACTACACTGTCTTGCAGGGTCGGGTAGAACACCATGCTTGGACAAGATGTGCCCTAAGATGGACAGCTCTCTCGTGGTGACGAGGCACTTTTTGAATTTCAGTAGGAGCCCTGTGGCGGTAAAACATGTCAGAACCACTTAGAGCCGATGCAGATGGGTAGGAGAATCGGAAGAGAAAACGACAATGTGTCGAGGTAGCTTCAGTCGACGCAGTGTGTAGTCGATGAGTCGTAAGAAACGTGGCAACAGCACTACAAAACCAGAAAGACAATACGTTAACTTCGTACAGGCCATCTGCTGTAATGAACGTAATTTTCTGGCGATCCGCTTCTGCCATAGAAACCTGCCAGTAACCAGAACTTAAGTTTCACGAGCAAAAAAATTCGTCTCCTTCGAGGCTGTCAAGGACTTCGTCGATGCATGGTAACGAAAAGACGTCTTTCTGCGTCACTTTATTTATTCAATGGTAGTCGACGCATAATAAAATGAATCCGTCTTTCATTCGAACCAGAAAGACAGGAGATACCAAGTGACAATTCGATGGTTGAATAACGTGACGGCGTATTATCACTTTCAGTTGGTGGAGGGTACTGCATGTTCACATCGCCTGAACGGGGTGCTACCATTCCCCGTACCCCGAACATAGACCTGTGAAACCGAACGCTATCTTCCGTCATGATCACCAATAAAGCACAACCTGGCTCTCCCACTCCGTTCTCAAGCACTTTCGGTGTTCCTCACCTGCGGGAGTCCAAGCTTTCGTGCGGTGCCCATGAGACCAACGTCGAAAACTGGTTCACCCACTAGAAACTGGTGAGCACTAACAACAAGTGATAAGATGTGGACAAGATGACTCGCATCATCAATTACCTCGCTGATGTGCCGAAATGTGGTATAACAGCCACAAATACGACAATACGACATGGTCTGTCTTCAAGACGTTGTTTGCGGACGTTTCTGGCTGACACGCTGTCTGCAAATCCCCGGCCGAACAAGGCTTGCGCAGACGCGCACAAAAGTGTTCCGAATCATTCACCAGTTACATCGAAGACATTGTTAATCTTTGCAATCATGTGAAGAAAATCTTGCGTGAGTCTGACAAGAATCGGCAAAAGTTCGGGCAGTGAACCTGAATGCAAGAAATGAGAACTTTAACGACAATGCATGTCGGCTGGTAAAGCTCCACCCTAAACACCAGCACTCGTTTCTCAAGTGGCGCAATGATTCGCGAGTATACATTACCTCTGCTTCCCTTCAAATGCCGGTAAGCTCACTCTTGCTTAGTATTTTACTCCACGCGCGAGACGGCTCGCGTTTGTGATTGCGCCCCTACGGAAGGCTGTTAGTTTCGCGTGCGTTGTGGTGAAATACCATGAACGGGATTGAACGCGAAAAAGGTAATAATGACAGTAGTGCAATTCTAGTGACTCACCTAGGAATGCCCGAAACAAACTACCGACAAGCATGGACGGTGCACAGTACAGCGTAAGCAAACTGGTGTTCCATGCGCTGGCAGTTCTCGCCGGAGTTCACCCGTTCTGAGAAATGTAATATGGTGCGCTATTCTCTGAACAACTCCGGTGTTCATTGCTTAATCACTGGTGAACCAATCACTGAAAATTTTGTGTGGTTTGAGGCTGCTCCTGTTTGAGCTGGCGTAAGCACTGAATACATTAATGCACCCACAATGCTGCGTGATGAAATATTCTATACAGTTCTGATTATGTTGACATAAAGAGAATTGTCGGCTGCACACTTGCAAACAATGGAAGACGCCTTGCCGCAACGCTATCGTTTCGAGCATCCGAGTGACGAAAGCTATTAAAGAACGACAACATTGCGCGTATTTAGGTTTTTTAGCCCATATAAGCAGTGAACAAGCTAGTTTGAGTAGCTATAGTGCGGTGGTGCATGCACTTTCAATTGAAACCAAGTGAATATTTCTCATCAATATATACATTGACCTCGCAGATTACGCTATAAAGCTTCTACAATTGGAGGCTTCATTGCTACGGATTTTTGCTATCAAAAGGAACAGTGCAATTGAAAGTCTGTGCTAAAAATGACGTGTGCCAAAATTGTGTTGTAAACGTGCATCATATCTTACAAAAAAATGTTATTGCATATCAAAAGCATACTTGGAGGCGCGCAGTAAAGTGAAAAAAAAAAGTTGACTAAAAGGTCAACTCAAAGGTCGACTAAAAGGTTTATGCTATGCCCTGCAAGTCAAGCAGAACTGACGCAGTGCCACTGCGTTAAGTCTGCCTGACCTGTAGAGCTTACCATCAACATCATTCCCACAAGCATGCAGTCGTCGGCATTGACAGTAAGAAATTCACTCAGAAAAGTAAGGAAATATAAATGTAATGATGCATGTACAAAAACGTGCTGCGTATTCCTCTTATTCCTCTTTGTTAGTTGAACCGTCCTTGACTTGTGAAATGCACTTCACCCCGATGAAGACTACACCATCTATGCTTAACAGAGATTGACGATAACGATGTTCTGTCCGATCAGGTGGGTCATCGCAATAATGCGTTGTCGATTACTAGTCCACTCACTGGTGCGACGAGAGCCCGTTGCTCCTTATGGTCAGTGTACCTGTAGTTTGCTATATTTTAGAGTAATTGTTACAGTACTGTCCAGCCACAATGATCCAGTGACTAAGGTACTCGGCTGCTGACCCGCAGGTCACGGGATTGAATCTCGACTGCAGCTGTTGCATTTTCAATGGACGCGAAAATGCTGTAAGCCGGTGTGCTCAGATTTCGGTGCACGGTAAAGAATTTCAGGGGGTCAAAATATCTGGAGTCCCACACTACGGCATCTGCCCCGCCCAGGTGGTTTAGTGGCTAAGGTACTCGGCTGCTGACCCGCAGGTCGCGGGTTCGAATTCCGGCTGTTGCCGGAATTCGAACCCGCGATTGTAACGGCAGTATAGGCCTTAAGTAGGTTTTGTATGTTAGGCCCCAAGCCTAACAGCCATAGCCGAGGTGTGAATGAAAGAAGAAAAAGTATCGGCATCGAAGTAAAAAAGAAATAATATATTGGTGCGATTGGATCAGTGCGTAACAGCAAAAACGAGTTTTTTAAACACAGCATTATACTGGTCTCTCCAATGCAAATGTTAGTCAAAGAGAACTCCCAAATATTTGAATGTGTGAGACCTATTCAGAGTTTTTTTGGCCAGAGAAATATTAGGGCTGCTCTAGTTTTCCTGCATGAGTGAAAAACGGCATATTCAGTTTTCTTAGTGATTAAGGCAAGCATGTTTTCTGTAAACCACCTATTTATTATTGCCATTTCTCTTCGTATAACTACTTGCAATTAAGGATGTGAGTTACCTCTGTGAAATAACGGTGTGTCACCAGCGTACACTAATACTTTTGTGTAATTAAGAGCTTTCGGCAGGTCATTCGCGTATAAAGAGCGTTGAATGGGACTCCAAACCGATCACTGTGGTACATTGCTTGGGAGATCAGCTAAAGATTAGCAATATTTGGTAATTACTACTTGCTGTCTATATGCTTGAAAATAATTCTTTAATTGAAACGCGTTTCCAACAATTCCTTAAGACACAAACTTTTCAAATAGTCTAGCATGACAAGCTGTGTCGAACGCCTTTTTTACCTCGAGAAATATCAATACTGCAATGTCCTGCTTGTTTAGAGTGGTGTTAGTGAACTATGAAAGTGTTGAAAGGGCTGCTGCAGTTGATATTCATGCAATGAAGCCATGCTGCTGCGGGCATATAATGTTATTGGTTTCCAAAAATGCTATTAGTTGCAACGCAACGAGTTTTTAGAATAGGGTATTCACTGTACTAATATTAGTTATTGGCCTGCAACTACCCGGATGGTTCGGGCCTCCAGACTGTGTTTGGTGTGTAGCGACACCACGGACCCTATCTAACGGGCGGGTTTCGACTCTCTCCCACGCCAAGCCGTGCGTGGCTTCGCCGTGTCCGGGGAAAAGAAGATCCTGAGGGTTGAGCCAACGCTGGGTGATAGGACCTTTAAGGCCCCCTACAGAGGCAACAGACCCTTTGGCCCCGGCTTCACGTAGACAGCACTCCTAGGCTGACTCACCCAGGGGAAATTGGCAGTCACTCTTGCCTATCTCTTTCTCGCCCTAGATCTTCGTCTTTGTTTTCTACTTGATATTTATCATGTGATCTTCTTTCTTTCATTTACTTGCGAATTTTTCGGCGGCGCGGGCTAAACTTGGGTAGTTGCTCTACCTTGGGGAGTTATATATATTTTGTTATCGTAGCAATGTATGGCTGGTGTCTGCAGTCCTATACAAACGCTTCAGCGTCCCCTAGTAGGGCTCTATGGTATGCGACCGCCATTGCTGTCGAAACAACTAAACTATAATGAGAACACCTTCATTTCCCCGACTACTTGATCGTCTCCCTCAAAAAAGGGTGCGCATCGAAGGACTAGTATATGTTTCAACCACCCCGGTCTATCTTTCAGCGAATTTCATGTATTTCCCTGCTAAGCTCCGAACAAACAAGAAGGATCAATTTCTTCATTTCTTGTCTAAAGATCACTGGCTGAAGTCTTTAGACTATGTTAGAAGGTAACAAAAATTGCAAGTGGTTACCTCTTATTCCAACTAACTGAGCGACAACAATTTGAGAAACTTTGCAATCTAACAGCATTCAGCAGCATACCAATATACCATTCGCCTCACCGCTCGATGAACACTCATGTGGAGTCATCTCAGAAACAGGCCTCCTCTGGCTACCCAAACAGCAGCTCTTGGAAGGTTGCAAAGAGCAGAATGCGATGGAAGGTAAATCAATCATCATGAATTGCGTAGGCAAGGAAACACCAATCAAGCACGCCGTTTTAACATTTCCATCTAGTGTATTACCTACAGACACTGAGACAGGTTACGTCAAACTCGCCGTTAGCTCATATATTCTGAACCCTAGACGTTGCTACAAATGTCTGAGATTTGGCCAGGGGTCACAGGCCTGGCGTGGTAAAGACACTTGCGGAAAATGTGGAGACCTAAGACACACCTCTGATAAGTGTACTAACGCAACTCACTGCATTAACTTTGACGATGATAATGCAGCATATTTCCGTTCCTGCTCAAACTAGAAGCAAGAAAAAGAGGTTATCACGCTTGAAGTGAAAAAAAAACATCACATTTAAAGAAGCCCGTAACAGATGCGCACCATTCTATAAATCTCCTTACACTGACGTGGCGCGTCGGGGGCGACGTCGCACCAGCCCCTGCCACTCCTTCGGCCTGCGCAAAGTGATCCATTGGCTGTGGCACCGGCCTGCTCAGCGGTAGCAGTCCAGTATGTTCCATCAGCTCACGACCAAGTACCAGCAACCCCATGGTCATAAAGTACCAAAGCCTCATCTCACCAGGCGAGGACCGAAACCCAAACCATCGACCCACGCGGGCGGGCATCCAGTGTATCCCAGGAGGCAATCTACACCACGGGAGCCCTAGTACCGGAAGATCGGCGTGGCTCCTTAGAGCGCCGATAACAGGGCCCGATGATGACTCTGTTATCTAAACTCAGATCTCCATCTAAACAACGGAAACCTAATTTCTAGTACACAAAGCGCTATTTTACTTTAATGATCAACGAACAAATTATACAATGAAACGCCGAAGGCCTTCTCAGGAACCTTGACCATTTTAAGGAACTCTTATCGAAAAATTCGCCAAAAGCGCTGTGTGTACAAGCACCACACTTAAAACCTGATCGTACTTTCTTCGTAGCTACAATACTTTTTGAAAGAACCGCAATGATGCAATGATATCATGTAGAGGTGTAGCCATTATTGTTAATCGAGGGATCGCATGCACGCTCTTACCGCTTCAGTCGTTCGTCGAAGCAGTGCCCACTCAAGAGGTACTCTTTAGTAAACTCGTTACCATTTGTCCTACATACGTACCTCCACATTTTCAACTGCACAAACACAAATTCCAGCCCTTGATAAATGAACTTCCCGAACCCAACTTGTCTTAGGGCACTGGAATGCGCGTAATAGTCTCGTTGCGACGCGCGAGGTGACCTAATTGAACCATTCCTTTTCTGTCCCGGAGCCTGTCTCCTAAATCGGAAAAAGCCTACATATTACAGCCTTGCTAATAATACCTACTCCTTCATAGACCTAAGCATTCTATCTCCATCGCTTCTGCTCCTGTTGAAACGAAAAACCATAAATGATTCTTACGGAAGTGACCATTTCCCTGCAGCTTTGAGTACGCTCACATCAAATAAATGTCCTTCCTAGGTACCCAAATTGCACACCGAAAAAGCCGATTGGGAACAGTTTCGGAAAAATATTTTCTTACCTTGAATGACTTGTGTCCGTGAAGCATAGAGGCTGCTTTGGACTACTGCACGACTTTTTTATTTGACTCTGCCACCAAATGTAATTCACGAACAAGTGGACAATCTGGCAAACGACGCGTCCTTTGGTGGAACAACGAGCGCCGAAAAGCGCGTAGATGGCTTCGAGAATCACGGACAGCCGAAAGTTTCTCAGATTTCTAGAACATAAAATATCAGGGAAGGAGGACCGGTAGACAGGCTGTTTTTTCCTGGCATCACTTCATTCACACATAAGGGTAAGATCTGGAACAGTGTGAAAAAGGTAAAAGGAAAGAAAAGCATGTTCACTCTCTTTAGTGAATACACAAGGTGGCAGCTTCGGTGACCAGGCAAACCACTTAGGAGCATGCTTGGAGCAAGTTTCCAAATCGTCACACTATCTTAAAGAGTACCATTGCTACAAGGCAAGGGTTGAGAAGCAGAAACTAGGCACCAAATTTACAAATTGCGATGCACACAACCAACCTTTCTCCCTTGCTGACCTACAGGCATTTTAACCTGGTGGAGCACTTCTGCTACGTGGTGTGGTCATGTGTTCTATGAAATGTTCAAAAACCTACCTCCTGAAATGCAAAAAAAACATTACTGTGCCTTTACAATGGCATCTCGTTCTCCGGCGACATCCCTTCAAGTTGGAAAGAGGCCATTGTCATTCTCATTTTGAAAGAAGGCAAGGATTCATCCTCCGTTACGAGTCACAGACTCATAGCACTGGCATGCTACCTATGCAGACTTTTTGAAAAGATAAATCACCTACTCGTGCACTTTCTTGAAGCTAACAGCTTACTTGATCTATACCAATGCGGGTTTCGAGAAGGCAGATCTATCATTGACTACCTGGTACGTATCGAGGCACAGATCCGAGAAGCTTTCCTCCAGTGGCAATTTTTCTTATCACTCTTTCTCAATATGAAAAAAGCCTATGAAACCACGTGGCGCTTTGGGATATTGCGAGACCTCTCACACTTAGAAGTCCGAGATAATATGCTGAACATAATTCAAAGTTATCTGTCCAATCGCACTTTCTGTGTCTGAGTAGGAAGTGTTTATCTCGAGCTTTCGTACAGGAAACGGGAGGAGTGCCGCAAGGTAACGTGCTGAGTTGCACGCTTTTCACTATAAAAATAAATGCCTTTCATACCTGTATTCCAAGAAGCATGTGCTATTCCATATTTGTCGGCGACGTGCAGATAGGCTACAAATCGCGCAACCTTGCCATGTGCGAGCGGAAAGTTCAACTTGGCTTGAATAAGCTAACAAACTGGGCTCACGGGAACGGTTTTACCCTTAACCCACAGGAGAAAACCTGCGTTATATTCCCAATAAAAAGAGTCCTCCGTCTAAATCCACACATTGAGCTGCACGATCACAGGCTACAGGTGAAGTCTGAGCAAAAAAATTTTTAGGCAATATTTTAGACAAGAGACTGACATTCAGCCTTCACATTAAACATCTCAAAAACAAGTGCCTTAAAGCAATGAATGTCATCAAGGCTTTATCGCCGACATCATGTAGCAGTGATAGAAAATGCCTGATATGAATCTCCATAAAAGTTTTATTTGCACACATCCAGATTACGGGACGATCATATATCAGTCTGCCGCGCCAAGTGCGTTGCAAATGCTTCATTTTGTCGACCATTTGGGCATCCGATTCTCTACGTGTGCTTTTCGCACCAGCCCTGTAGAAAGCCTCTACGTCGAGTCAAATCAGTGGTCGCTTCACCTGCAGAGAACTTACATGTTCTTTGTATATTTCCTGAAGGTGAACGCAGACAAGAAGTACCCCTACTATTCCATTATTATTGATTTCTCGAGCAACGCTCTGTTTTAAAACAGACCTTTGGTGAGACAGCCCTGCTGCGTTCACCTGAAGGGTCTCGCTGAGTCGACTGGTGTGTCACGCGAACCCAGGTTAATGGCTCCTGCAGCGTACCTGCCAGCGTGGCAGTGGCAGATTCTAGATAGTGATGTCTCTTTCCCAGAAGTTACAAAACATGCGCCCATTGCCCACATCTACACTAACTTTCCGGAACTTCACAAATACACGTGTCCTGGTGTCTCTAAGTCTAACTCTTCTGTGTCCTACGCTGCGGCCGGCCATCCTTTTTGGATGCTGGCCCTCTACATCCAGATACAAGTATATTCACAGCGGAAGTTTACGCGATACATATGGCCGATAAATATAGTAAACACTTACATTTACAAAAAGCAGTAATTTACACGGACCTCATCATTGTGGTAAAAACTCTGCAAACTCCTCAAGAACGCTGTCCTCCACTCAGTTTGCTTCATTTTATGCACACTCTACACAATCAAACAGCATGTCATAGTGTGCTGAGTGCCAGGGCACCGTGAGATCCCAGGCAACGTGATTGCGGATCATCTTGCTGTATCCGTCCACGAAAGCACTGTCACTACACCCATATTCATTCCAGCCTTTGACCTTAAACCTTCTTTTCTATAAAAGAAGCTCAGAGATTACTGGCACAGCAAGTGACAACGGCACGCACAAAACAAACTACATGTTATTTAGCCAAACCTTGGTAAATAGCAGCCAGTCGCAAAATCACGTCGTGTAGAGATAGCACTAACAAGACTCAGGATAGGGCACACATACATAACACACTGATACTTTTTGTCCGGTGCAGATCCATCAATGTGTGACAGATGGGATGAAGCACTGACAGCACTTCATATCTTATTCAAGTGTGAACACTTCGACACTCTAAAGAAACAAGACATTTCATTACCCTACCGACTACAGAAATCACTTCACCTGGTTATGTTCGTTGGTAGGGAACCATTTTTCATTCATAAATCTGTGTTGGCTTTTATGAGACTTTTAATGTAATATACCAAGGCATCTCGTAGCTCGATCTCTCAAGAGAGGTTGCTGCTGCGGTGGATACATTGAAAAGCACTTGCCTCGCAACCCTTGGACACAAGGGCGCAGATGAGGCACTTGTGCTAGTGCAAAATATCTCCACCGAGTTTTGTTACCATAACCTTTCGCCACCAATTCTTACAATGCATTTCACGTCTCTGCCATGATTTTATAACTTAAATTTCACCCACTTTAGCACTAGAATTTTTAAGGCCCTCATACAGCCACCCAACGCAATTCATTGTTCACATCTCGTCCTACGACCTCGCGCTCTTCAGCCATCAAATGGCCCTTGTGCCAAAAAGACCTCTCATCATCGTCCGGGTAGTCAGATTTTTACACTAGGATAAACTTACCAACTTTTAGTACGTCTTGGTAACAGTTCGTGCTTGCTCCGCCACCGTGATCTAGTGGCTAAGGTACTCGGCTGCTGACCCGCAGGTCGAGGGCTCAAATCCCGGCTGCGGCGGCTGAAATTCTGATGGAGGCGGAAATGTCACAGGCTCATGAGCTCAGATTTGGGTGCACATTAAAGTAGCCCAGGTGGACAAAATTTCTGGAGCCCTCAACTACGGCGTCTTTTATAATCATATGGTGGTTTTGGGACGTTAAACTCCACATATTATTCAATCAATCAGTAGTTCATGCTTACTGCGCGATTAAACATGTGGCAGAGGGGGCTGCACAATATATCTATTGTTTTTGAGAACCCTAACCTGAATACCACCGGGTGCAAATGCCTTATTTGCAGAAAACAGTCTAACGGCTGAATTTACCTCATCAATTGTAAATTCACAATAATGAAAGTCACATTCAATAAATCTCTCATGCCTTGTTGTGAAAACTGTTGAGGTGCACAGTTTGTTTATGTTCATACCGATTTTTGAGAAACGTTTGTTAAAGCCATTAGCAGTTTAAACAGATCCTTTTAGGGGCGAAGCTCCTTAGGGCGTGGGCTGTGCGTCTCCTGTAGCCTGTATGTGGCCACCTCTAGTTTAGTTCTTGCAGTGTTCACTAGATGGCGGTACCGTCCCCTGTATGTAGCCACCTCTAGTTTAGTTCTTGCAGTGTTCACTAGATGGCGGTACCGTCTCCTGTATGTAGCCACCTCTCGTTTAGTTCTTGTAGTGTTTACTAGATGGTGGTACTTGTAGCTGATGATGAAAAGATGCAAGATGTTATAAACTAGAAAGCGGTACTTGTAGTTGATGAAAGACGCGAGATCTTATAAAATAGGAATGATGTCACGTATGGCGCGTGTCATTGGTTGAAGGCAATCGTTCGATTTAGTGCGGCTACGTACGCTAGGGGGAGCGATGTAATAAAATCGAGTGCGCAAAATGTACAGAGGATTCATGGTTTACCAGGTTTACCTCCGGAGCTTCGCCTACTCATCATCATTCACTTCGTGGATATGGCGGAATTTTTTGGAAAAACATTGCGTTTAGTTTCTAAACCTAACACCTCTTTAACATTTCTCCATTGTGGCCTTCCATTACCGTTTCGCCGCTTAATTAGGTTGGTGAAGTGTTTTTGCTTTCCAAATCAGCATAACTGGTTTGTTTCGAAAAAGCTTAAACTGGGCTTCGATATACTTGTTGACTTTGTTGTGTTTTAGATTATTGTAAACCAAATCTATCTTTTTTATTGAAATCAGTATGTCATCATTCATCCAGAAGTATATAGCGTGCTCATAGTGGCGCTAGGAATCATGCCGAGATTTTTCTATAGCTTGAGTGATGCAGTCTATGAAGTTTTGCCATTCCGTGCTAACATTTTCGCTGTACAGGTTACCACAGCACGTGTGTTCAGGATTTCCCACGCGCGTGAATTGTTTACCCTTGTGAAGTATTTAGAACCTCTTTGGAGAAAAGGAGTCATACAATCCCGAGACAAAAACAAATGTGTTGGACGATTATCAGCAATTGCAGTGTCATCAAAACCTACCCACACATCAAGATCAACAAGGCCGAGGATATAATCAATGAGTGTCGAAGACTTGTCACATACTTAGGTAGAACTGAAAAATTGGTATGTGGGGCTTAACGTCCCAAAGCCACCATATGATTATGAGAGACGCCGTAGTGGAGGGCTCCGGAAATTTCGACCACCTGGGGTTCTTTAACGTGCACTCAACTCTGAGCCCACGGGCCTACAACATTCCGCCTCCATCGGAAATGCAGCCGTCGCAGCCGGTATTTCACCCTGCGCCCTGCGGGTCAGCAGCCGAGTATCTTAGCCACTAGACCACCGCGACGGGGCTACTGGAGTAGAAGGAAAAATCACAATCTTAAGAATAAAATATACATAGTCGTAGCAAGCATCTTCAGCAGGTCGATGCTCATGTCATCACAAATAATGATGGGACTGCGGACGCATACAAATGGGTCGATAACGTTCACTTTTCAACAGAGAGAAAATAATTAACAAACGAGCTCGGGGGACGGTGAACCACACCTATAGGAGCGCTATTTTGAAGTTTCACAGACAGAGTTTCAGCGCTTGACCACTGCAAGAACAGTAAGGTAGATAATAAAAGCTTATCTTGTCCCGTATAATAAGCGCCACACCACCAACATGCGCTATACTTTTTTTTGGTTGTGATAGCATCGTATAACCAGACCGTGTCGTTACCTTACGTGAGGTCTCGTTACAGCCAAGTACCGACGACGGAAGAAAGCATGCTCTTAAAGCTTTCTTCATTCGTGCTCGGGGAAGGAATGATTGCCGCGATCCTGTGTTCAAGATTATCAAATATAAACCTTGACACAAGCGCTTATTCTGTAAAAAAGTAGGGTTACCACATCACTTTTCAATAGAAGTGCTAATACAGGGAGTCGTGTACGCTTGCTTCGAACTGTGAATAATAATTTCAAGAAGCCACCATAGTTAAGCGCAAACGTGGTCCGGTCTAGCGACACTGAAACGCCTACCCCTTCAATCACTATAGTAAAGTGTAAGTATGTTCTAGGCACTCTAACTATAGTCTTTATAACGGTTTTCCTAGTGTCGTGAATAAGGCAGCGTGGCTGAAAGATTGTACGATTCAGGCGCCAGAGGGCAGAGACACTCGTTAGCGTGCTTCATTCGTGCGTCAGCCACACCCTGACGACTACGTCGCGTTGAAACAAACTAATGCGGTTGCGGTATAAGCGCGTTGTGTTCACAACACATGGTGTCAATAAATTTTAAATCAGAAAAAGAGAGGATTCGGGACCAGTCATCATAACGCCACTTGCACCACGTCGTCAACTTTTCCCCAACGCGCCAGCATCGAACAGCGTCGCCACGCTTTGCATACAATGCGGTTTTTTTACCCCCACTGGTGGAAGCGCGCGTTCACGACACAAGAAAACCATCATGGGACTCACTCATCACGTGAGCTAGCTTTGAGGTGAAGCGGTCGTTTAAAGCCTAGACTGGATCTAAGGGCACAAGAAGGTAGCCCCAGAGCAACCTTAAAGGGGCCCTGAAACACCTTGCTGAGTGACCACGGAAATATTTCACTGAAAAAGCATATACCTTCCGAAATCAATGCAAGAAAAATTGGAATAATCCGTCCAGTACGAGTGGAGTTACAAATATTTGTCATACTCTAAGATCGCATTCTATCTTCTCTCGTGCCGACGAAAGTGGTGGAAGCTAAGCTAGAGGGGACGGGAGGGGCAAACAAAAAAGGTCACTAGCACTTCCTGAGCTTGAGTACATGTAAAGACGATAGTCTTTCTTGGGAACCTTTGACGCGAAAATTTTGGATCTGTCTGTCTGTTTGTCCACCCTTAGCGGTACCCTAAAGGGCACCAAAGTGATTTAACAATACTCAAAACGGCTGACCCCATCCGCAGCACCCATCAATGTTGCCTAAGGTAATAGCGTTTATACTTTTGCGATTCTCAAATAAAAAGCAATTATTGCGCGCATCTGAGGCACTCTAACAACACGTAATTAATAGTCATGTGTATTTTTTTACTGAAAAAGGCATACATAAGTATTTCTAAGGCCCGTTGCCTTTATCACACTTCGCTGACAATGTAACGCTTGCACAAGGAAAGTGTTTTCAACGCTTTGCTAAAACAACATGGTGCTGACACCTACCCGTCGTCTTGCGTTCTACACCTTATCACCTCAGAGACGGGTGCGCAAACCGCGCGTTTCGTTTTCTAGGATAACTGCCAGATAGCTCTCATGTCTCACGCGTGACGTGACTTGATGCGCTTGTTCGCCTCTGCTGCATGCTCGAGGCACTCTAACGCAGCGCCTTCGGACTACCATTCACCGATTACTTGCGCAGTACATCAAATTAACGCTTTGTTCACTCTCTGCACACGAAAGACTGTCGCATTTGGACGACATTTGCAGTGTAACAGGCAGATACGGGGCGAAGTTGTTTTTCTTTTTTTTCTTCGAGTACGCGGCTTTTTTAGTGCGATCGCACGTGCACGCGCGGACAAGTGGCGACATCTCGCAGCAACATAAGTAAAAAGCAAACACGCCATGTTCAAATCAGTCAATGACTGATACACGGGCTTACTACGAGCGAATTTTGGGCTTATTTCGTGATTTGTCGAGAGAAGAGAAAGCTGTTTTTTGCTGGCTTTGATAATTTATTCTGTATTCTAGGCCACGTGCTGCGCTAATACATTTGGCTCGCGTGTTGTCGGGAGCCTGTGCTACCAACCAGCAGCATTTTCAGACCATGCTTAAAAAGTGTTCAGGGCCCCTTTTAGCACAGCAAGCGCCAAGGATTCCTTCACTGACGGCTCCTCAGTGAGGGAGCTTTCACAGTGACATGAAGTGGCCTCACCAAAACGAAGGCTTTGTTGATATTGAAACGAACATTTCGTTGCTTGGTCCTTAAACTTCTCCATAAACGTCTTTGTCTTCACTGTACCTGAACTACAAACTTCGCACTGAGCTCCACAAATGGATCGGCATATACTTATGGTTTCATTTGCTTCCATGCTGCTTGGAGTTCTCACTGGTGTTGCCTATATTCAAACGTAGCGCAACAACGACAATGGAATACTTTGTGGCAGCAGTTGGCAGGAATACTACACAGTATTCACAAGACAGTTTTTTGCGACTTAGGCAAGTAGGCGTAGATGGTTACCAGAAATTTTCTGAATTTCAGAGGACTGCTTCAGATGCATTTCAGTATATCAGCTGGGTCAGTCACTGTGCGCAGTACTTGAGATGCAGCACAGTGGTGCGCAAATCATGCGCTAAGGCTGCTGATGGTAACGCTGATACCTTCATAAAATGATGACTTTACAACCCAGGCAGCACATCACGTTGGCCCAATGTGGTAATATGTTGGCAGTTATGGTCCATTGAAGGCCCAGTATGTCAATTTGAAAGCAATGTTGGGAGAGCAATCCTCTGACAATATCAGTGTTGGTCCTTCGCAGCCAAACAAATTGCAATATTGGTACCACCATCCCAGAACGACGGAAAAAGAGTACAGTCATAGTTAGAAATATTGGTACATTCATAGTTATTAGACTGAAACGAAGGTCAATTTTCACTAGCCTACGTAAAAATTCATGCTGCCTTCTTGTAAAGATGGCAACAGTATTCTCACGGGGTCGCCACGTGAACGAAACGAGCACACTCGATGCTCGAATGAAACTGTTTGTTTGGTCGAAATTGTGGCCAGGACACTGACGGTCAGATTACTGCCACACACGGACACTGTTAGCGGCGAACATAGCGTCGGGCTAGTGTCAAACTAACAAGCGGAGTAGTGTGGCGGCACTTAGACATGCGTCGTGAAACATTCCAGTCTTATCGCTTGTCTTTGCGCACACTCTAAAATAACCTCGAATGTTCAAGTCTATGAGACCATCCTAACCAAAAGTGAAAATGCGAAACGCGTGGGGCATTGCCTACCTCTAATAAGTCATCGTCCCGATGTTCAAAACAGATCGCGGGGGAAACATACACAAACACTAAAAATGCCAAGAATAAAAAAATCACCGCAACAAATAAATACGAACTATAAACCCTAAACAAACAACAAATGATACGTTTTTAGGTACGTTACCACGCATGAAACGACTTGAGCTGTACTGCATGAAGGACGTCAGGTCGTGTACAGAGCCGTTGAGAGGTAGTGACGAAGTCGGCAACAACCTTTTAATGGAGTAGGCCAAACCGTCGAACTACCCCGTACGGTCCAAAGTACCTACCAACAGGTACTATCCAAGAGATTTTCCACTGAGTCCACGTCAGCTTATGGGCATCCACTTCATAACAGGACCCCCGGGTTGAGGTTCCGGGACTTTTTGTTAAAGATTGTACCGATGGCTGTCGATCTTCGGTTGGTTTCAGTCAAACACCACGAAAACGTGTTTGACTCGATGGGGTGAGACGTTCTTTAAAAGAACTCCGTTTCGCAAAAAGAACAAGGTCAGTTCTCTCTTGAATATCTTCAGAGCAGTAGAACTTACTCTCCAGGTACTCTCCAAGGCTTCTGAGGTCCGGGTCAGGTGACTGTCATTCGGAGAAGTGGTCAGTACTTGTGGTTACCATGAACCAGTTATCACCCGAGTCGTCAGGCGACGGTGGGAAAACGAGGGTGCGGTACAAGCAGTCGACGTCAAAGTGCCTTCGCCTCCAATTGTAGACGCCGGCGATGTCGAATTGCTGAAGTCACAGACTCTACCGTGCGAGGTGACCTGAAGGGTGTTTCGAGTTATCTCGCTAACAGAGAGCATTGTGGTCGCTCACAACAGAGAAATACAGCGAAATGTATGGCGTAGATGTAGGGGTAAAACTTCGAGGTAGCCCACATGATGGCAAGACATTGTTTTTAATTGTGGCATAGACGAATTCCACCATAGATAGTGACTGTCACAGTCCTGATGACTCTTTCAAGTCTGTCAATCTTCTGCACCAGGAAAGCTCCGAGTCCTACACTGCTAGCGCCGGCGTGCATTTTCGTGTCGGTCTCTTCGTCAAAATGCGCTAATATAGGGGCTGTCTGCAGACGCCGTATCAGTTCTTGAAATGCTTCCTCCTGTGGCGTTTCTCACTTGAACTCGACGTCAGTCTATGTAAGCTCAGGTAGTGGCTTGCTAATGAAGGCATAGTTTTCGATGAAACGCCTGTAGTAGGCGCACAGGCCGAGAAATTGACGCGTGGCCTATATGTCGGAGCATGGCAGGAATATGGCGATGGCGAGTCGGAGCGATGGTGAGATGGAGACTCCGGATTGGCTGATCACGTTTTCCAACAAGAGTTAATCGTATGCAATGCGGCACTTTTCTGTCTTGAGAGTCTGGAGGCATGCAATGTTTGAAGTACAGCCTCAAAGCGCCGGAGGCGCTCGTGGGAATTTGAAAACCTGACGACATTGTCCGAGTACACGAGTCAAGTCTGCCACCTGCATCCAGCCAGGACGACGTCTATAACACGCTGGAACGTTGCAGCTGCTGAACAGAAAAAATGCCATGACCTTGAACTCGAAGAGGTCCACTGGTGTAATGAAGACAGTCTTTCTCGGTCTCGTTCATGTTCGAATTGCCAGTAGCCTGTCTTGAGGTCAATAGATGAAAATTATGTCGCGTTGTGGAGTCGATAAAGGGCGTAGTCTGTTCGGGAGAGGGGGCATACATGCTTCTTCTTGATCTTTTTGAGACTGCTATATTAACGCAGAAGCGTAGTGTTCCATCCATTTACTTCATTAACACCGCCAGTGAAGCCCATGGACAATTTCAAGAACGGATAATGTCTTCGCCTAGAATTCTGTGAACCAGTTTTTTTACGGCCTTGAGTTCCGGCTCTGTACGGGCTCTGACAAAGTGGGCGGTCGTTTTTCTATAATCATTTGGGGTTTAGCGACAGGAGTGCATAGAATTTTCGACAACAACGAAAAGCAGTTCTTGTATTTTATGAGCAGGTTTCTGAGCTGTTCTTGATCATACTTCGAAAGACTCGAAAAACGTCGAAAGCTGGTTGAAGAGTTTTAGTCATCAAAGTAGACTCAGCAGAGGTGAGGGTGGGGGCGTTGCTGGCTTCAAGTATTTCTTCAATGTAGACAACCATTCTGCTTTTGTGGACGTGCACGTATACATTGCTGAAATTTGTGAACATCACTGTTGCTTTTCCTCAACGCAGCTCGGTGATTCTTTTTGCGGCTCCAATATCGCGCTTGACCAACAGGTCCGGAGTGTCTTCAACGAAGCCTTTGAAGTCTTCTGTTTGTGGAGCGGAGTGCCGACGGGAATGATGATACCTGAGCGAGGCGAAAGGGTGAATTGTTCTTCAAGAACATTCAAAGATTACTTCCTGGTGGCGTGTGCGGAGGTTAGGCTTTTTTGCGGATAGTGTTATCGACTTTTTCTCAGGTACTTCTCAGCACCATGAAGCCTTAAGAAGTTCCAACCAAGGATGATATATCTTGAGCGATGCTGTAGTATGAGGAAGCTAGCTGTGCAAATTTGGCCAATAATGGTGACTCTCTACAAATTCCTGCCTGCGTAACTAGGTGAACTCCAACACTATGGATTTCGGGACCTTCCTAGGTGGTTTAACTTTCTTCAACATTGTAATGTCCCACTGGTAACACAATACTATGTTCCGCTGTTGACGAGAGTGTCGACGCTGTGGCCGCCGAAGAGGACATTAAAGTCACTCGGTTGACACCTCCTCGCACTGCAATTTTGTCGTGGAGTCGGATTACGGCTATGATAATTTCTACCGCTGCTTTGACGTTGGGGCTGCGACGCTCCTCCCGCACGCTTGCTTGAATGGTCTCGCGTAGGTCGTCGGTGCTGAAGCCTGCCACACAGTTTTTGATGCACGATGGTTGTACTGCATTGTTTCAGAAATAACCCATACCTTCGTTGCAGTCCCCGCTTCCCGCAGCTTGTTCGCTGTTTGGGGTTGGTTTCGGTGTCTTCAGAAAAGCAGAAGAGTGGCTACTTGGGCTGGTTGGTAAAGCACTTTCAGAAGAAATATACTTGCTTACTGCGCAGGCTCTGTCCTTTATGACTTATTTCTGAAACGTTGCTTGCGCACTAGGAAAGTATAATTCATCCAAAAGTTCGGTGTCTTCTTTGCGACTTGGGCTGGGTAAGGGGCTTGACGGAAGAGTCTGGAACAAAAAAGAAGCAACACCTTCAGCAGATGTCGCGTGGTGACGACGTAAACGAAGGGAGCAATTTCTATGTTCAGAAGAAACTGTTTATTCGGTCAAACATGTTGCCAGGAAACGGAAGGTCAGATTACAGCAACACACGCGCACTGATAACAGCGAACAGAGCATCGGCCCGCGATTACTGACAAGCGGTGAAGGAGGCGGCACTTATACATGAGTCGTCGAATTGTTCAGCGTTATACCTAGTCTTCGCGTAAGCTTGGGAATAGCCTCGAGTGTTTGCGTCTAGCGAGCACTCTTAACTAACCGATCTACAATAATCGTGAACTTTCTCGAACAGTGACGTGGAATATGCACTGAGCATACCCAGCCCAGGCTTTATGGGTGAAAACCAAATCAAACAAAAGCGAAAATAAAAAAAACGCACGTTGCAGTATATTGTAGTAGCCCGCCAATGAAGAATGTTTTATTGCGATAGCAATCATATGGACACTCTCGGCTGTATTTCAGTGTCGACGTGAGCGCCGGCGTCGAAATCATGCACCATATATGTATACGTATCCATATATATGAAATGCAAGAAAATAAAAAAAATCCAGAAAAAACACCCCGGTGTGGAGAATTGAACGTGGGACCTCTGCGTCGTGAAAGCATGGCATTAACCACTGAGACACCCCCAAGCACACCCATCACTATTTAAACGGCAAGCTACTTGTATCTACCCTTACCGCTGCTCAGGATCATTTCAGAGGGGAAGGGAAGGGGGAATGTGTTTCCAGCATTACCAGCAAGACGGCGCAAATAGCCCGCCTCGCTACGCGTACTTTGCCCGGCTTAGAGAAGGGAGAGCATCGCTGCCTCGCGCGAAGAGGGGAAGGTCGTACGCCTTGCTTGGCCTCGGGCTTCACCTGGAACAAGTCTGCTATAGTTACCGGGTGCACAAAGGTCACTGCAATAATTGCAGTCTTCATTTACAAAAAGCGTGCGCTTTTCAGAAACACCAAAGTGACGATTTAGATGCCTATTCGCGTGCATCCGTACCTGTGAGTACGTTTTGTGAGTCATCTGTACGTGAGAAACGCAGGGCATGTTTCATGTTCTTTCAATTCGTTGGCATCGCGTTCATTGCTTCACCTTTACGGCAAAGCTGACTTTTTAGCACTAATTTATTAAGATGGCAAAAACAGTCTATTGTTGTCAGTCAAAACACAAAACTGGCACTTCCACTACTGCGTTGGCATTCCGTTGCCGAGTTAGATTACTGAGTTAGCATTCGGCGTAGCACAAAATACACGCGATACAGCTGAAGTGGGGCTGTTTTATATATAATAAACAATATAAATGATTAAAATGGTTCACTTGGCTGGACTGAGCTTTACAATAGGAAAGACGTTTACGAGAAATATATCGCAAAAGAGAATACTAATGCACTTTCACAAACTTGTTGAAAGCTAGCGTAGCGGTAAATGTGCGATCGAGCAAGCATACACACGAAACCTGTAAAAACAACGAAAAAACCTTGGACATTTGGCTTAAAGTAATTCACGCCGTTTATAGCGCTGATAAGTAAAACAGTATTATACATTGCTTCGAAATAGACGTCTGACCCTGAAGGTTTGTAGGCACGTAGCGCCACCTGTCGGCGCAGTTTTAGGTAATGTAAAGACAGACTCTCTTGCACAATTTGTTGCACAAGTTGCAACTATCGCGTGCAAAACAACAATTCAGCTAAAAACAGGTACGTTCTTGCTTTGAACAAAGAAAAAGCACTACGAATTTCTTTCCGTTAGTCTAATATGCCACCGAAGCAATATGAAGTACTTGGGACTGTCGCATTTTGAATTGCCACGGACGTTAACTACTTCAGCTTTAGCAACATTCGCAGCTGTCGCAAAGCAAAACAGTCAGCACGCTGGATACGGGCCATCGCTAACGTCTTGGGTAATCGAATTACTCCCGTTCCCCACAGGTGCTCGCATGAGAAGGCGTGATAGTGTAGGTCTCCTGTAGTTGTTTTGCATAGCCTTGCCGAATAACCAGTGTAACTGATTATGAAGCTCAACAGAGCCTCTAACGGGAGTGCGCGCCGTGCAACAGTACGCTGGTGACGCGTGCAATGAGCCTCACACATGCCGTGACCACGAATAATCTGAAGTGATCACCACCACATAACATCGCTCAGGCAGGAGTTAAGCTTTAAGTTCCCGTTTTAAGTAGCAAATGCTCACGCGTACATCATACAGGCAAATTGCAAAGTTTTCGTCGTCACCCCAATCGAGTTTTTCTTGCCCTTCGTTTCTGCCATTGTCAGATCTATCTCGGAGGCTTCGCTTTTGCCTTTCGTTGTAAACCGAGAAAAGAGACAGGCATGTGTTGATACTGGAACACTACACAGGCGAATCACGAGAGAAGAGTAACCAACAGGAGCGCAAAAAACGCCAGGTTTGCGTGGAACACGCAGCACCGTCATAGCGAAAGCTGGAAGAGCGGTCTTTGCAAGCTTTTTCAGATCAATCTTTGGGTAACTACTTCAAGTACACATGCTGGGTACCCACTATGCCATATATAATAAATTTTCTGCAGCTTCCCGGCATTTACTATGATATTCTTCGTCATTCTTCGTAGAAGCGTTGTATTCACTGCACACTTATTATGCCTCAACAATTATTTCTGAAGTTGGCGTGCGCCACAGTTAATAAGTGATCAAGAACAAGCTTTTGGAATAGGCTTCAGCTTTGAACAACCCACTGCTTACGGAATTTGCCATTTGTAACGTGTTTTTATTACTTTGATGTTCTAAAACACGTCGTTCCTCGTATTAACGTGACTCTTTTCCTGACATCAAGCCTGCCTATAATAGTTTGGAAACGCGTTCGAAGCACTGGTGTGGCTCAGTGGTAGAATATAGGGCTGGTACGCGGGGAACCAGGATTTGAATCCCAGTGTGTCCTTGCTGTGTTTTTATAGTGTTCTTTTTTCTTAAGTTGCGCGATAGTGGTTACGTAATCTGGAGCTTGTGGCCGCCTACGACAACGGCATCGCACATGATTTATGTTGTGATCTCATGGCACCTTGCACTTGACAAAACTTCATTCTTTCTTTGTTATTTGTCCATGAGCTGTTCCAATATAAACACAAGCCAGATGGCCCAGCACATCGTTTGTCGCACACGTCCCTATTCGCAGTATGTTGAAATGGAAAACAACCACCACCAATAAACTCCAGGAGGCGTTTCAGTTGAAGGCAAAGAAAGTGAAATATGAATGAATATTGCAACTATACAAACTAAAATTGTTGCGTTGATTCATGACTTGTAAAACGAGCTTCGTACCACTTATGGTAAAATAAATTGCTCGTGACTGCCCTTCATTGCATTGGCACCATGTATATGTCCAAATTTAACGCATTTAAGTGCTACAAAACGTGAGTTGGAGTGCGTGCCTTGAACTCGGTGTCTTGTGGTGCTCGTTTGTGCACAAATTGAGAGTTGAATAATGCCAAAATAACCGCAACATCTTTTGCATTGTACTCGCAGTTTGCCTTGATGAGTTTTCTACTTTTCTGATGCGACTAGTGTATGAAGTTGGGCGTGGTGGTAAGGCATAACTAATGACTTCCCTTTGACCCTTCCTTGTCCTGTGTCTCACATATTTTACGTGCTATGGTATTAGTTCTGAAGCAAGGTTACATTGACGGAAAAAGCTTGCCACGTCCTTGATTTTCAGGAAACCACGCTTGAACACTATCGAAAGAGGAGCGCTTATGCACGTTCGCTTGCAAAGAGCTGTGTATGCACTACGCAGTTATGAACAGCGCGGCGATGAGAACGCTGGTGATGGCCTTCACGCAGCGCCGCCTGAGCAGAGTCTGCCGACTATCCGCCTCGTGCACTGCCGCTTTGTGCTGCACAGGTGGCGCAACAAACGGCAAAGAGCGCAAAAAGCGGATACGCGCAGCTCATAGGCGGCATTGCGCAAAGCGCCCGCTACAAGACTATATATATTTTTTAATTCAGTTTTCAATCTGGTTAGATATTTTTATTCTATACGATGCTCTACTACACAGAAATGACATTTGTTGCGTCGATTGTTCAAGTTTAGTTGCTTGAAAACGATAGCACTTTATATGACAGGTGCGCGATGCAATGCACGCATTTTTAACTTATATTAAACGAGTATTTTGCGTGACATATCAATATAGACGAAATTAAAACTCTTGCAACTCAACAATCGCTTCTTTTTTCATTGAATGCTCTAAGTAGAACAGTAATGCACACCACGTTCCTCCACCTGCTTAAGAAACGCGCAAGAAACATATTTTCAACTTCGTCCACTGCTAACAATATTGAAATTATTGGCAAAAAAGAAACGATGAAAGGTAACTTCTCCAACGTTGTAACAGACATCACACAGCTCCAGAGAGAGGGTGAGAGATGGAAAAGGAGGTAAACCAGATAATAGGCTACTTGCTCGTAAAAGAGAGAGGTGCTAGATTTTCAGATCACGAGGCTGTTTTGTTAAGAGTGTAGGGTTCTGAGTGGTGCCGGGCCCAGAAACTCTGAGAGGCGATGCCGCAGACACCAGGAGACGCATCCTTATTCATGAAAACGTTCACCACCTCGGCTCGTCAGCGGCCGCAGAGTGCAAGCAGCAAGTGCACCTGCGGTCGTTCTTTTCTTCTATACACGGTTGACCCGTTTGCAGGCGCTGCTCCCGTAAGGTCAAGTTGTAACCGTCAGAAGAACTTCATCTTTAGCGTAATATCCATGTGAAAATACCCAAATAATGCACATATCGTACATGTGACGCTAACACGATAATCTTCAGTTTTAAATAATGTTTCGTGCTGGCTGAGTACTTTTTCTGTTCACATCAGCGCCATGTTTAGGAAAGAGATAACTACACGCTTTTAAAAAGAAACAACGTTTCAAAGACAATACAAAACATATATTTGATCACATAAGGACGAGACACAAGCACAGAAGACAACTACGCGAGCGCTGACTAACGAATTAGAGCTTGTTAGAATTACCCAGCTAGCACAAAAGTGACAAAAAGCTTCTTCGAAGTGCATTGGCATATCCGAAGCGAACGTCTTCTAACGTGTTTTTCGGGTGCTTAAAATCTGTTCGTTCAGCTTAAGCGGTCATATAACTCCGCTAATTTGTGGCCTGTAGATAATATGAAGAGATTCCGCAATCCTTCTTTTAGGAGGTCACAAAAAGTTGTTCTTCTAAGCTGGTATTCGACGAACACCGTAAGTCTTTAAAAGAAGAGATATAGACCTATACAACCCAGATTGTAATGTCCGTTTTTCTTTTTCCATTAGTTCCCTTCCCCCTCACCTTCTTTCCATTCTCCAAGCTTCTGTAGTTTTCTCGTTCCCCTTTTCCGAATATGCTCTCTCTTGTACATATTGGGGCTAGGAAAAGGAGTGACTGTCAGCAGGTTATTCGCACCTAAATGATGCATATTTGCAAAGATATAAATGACGCAAGAGGCACAACAACACCGACAATACCTTTGTTACATCACATATTATATTACAAGAATGGCCATGAAAAACACGCAAGTGTGGTGTGACCTCTGTTCACAGCAGAAAAAAAGACCGGAAATTTGCCTGGAGTTGATTTGATTGATATGTGGAGTTTAACATCTTAAAGCCACGATATGATTATGAGAGACGCCGTAGTGGTGGGCTTCCGATATTTTGACCACCTTGAGCTCTTTAACATGCACGCAAATCTGAGCACATGAGTCTACAGAATTTCCACCTCCATCGGAAATGCAGCCGCCACAGCCAGGATTCGATCCCACGACCTTTGGGTCAGCAGTCGAGTATATATACCACTATACTACTGCGGCGGGGCCTGCCTGAATTTGTGCATACCCTAATGAGCTCGTGTGTAGAATAATATAGAAAAGTTATACGACTCGAGTAGCTAGAAAAAATGAACCTATTATAAGCTCACTGGCCACTGAAGTTCATCTCAAATATTTTTGCGCAGCCGTATTTTTTAACACTCTGAATGCGCTAAAGCGAATATCAGCAATAAATTGTGTAGCAATGGTGCAGCCCCTATTATCTATTTTCATTTGGCACAACATTATCGCAGAACTTAGTATTGGAGCAAAATACACAGATGCATATAGCAGTTCACCGAGAACAAGCTTATCAATAGTGACAGTGGAAACCTAGCTATGTATAAACATTAAAGAAAAGGATGATGTCCATGGTTCAAATGAGGTGCAAACTGAAGTGAGAATTGCCTAAGTGTATGCCCGAACAACACAAACAATGGCTGTTAAGCGGATGTCGCAACTTTTAACAGAACATTTCCACAGCTTCACATTACTTACATAGTAAAGCGAGCAAAGATATATCCACCTCTTTAGCACTCCTTGTGGATTACGTCACGTGAATACCTTCTAATGAGTGACGCATGGCCTATACAAAGAATTTCAAATCGCACCGATATTTGGCCAGAATGGCTTACCAGAGCGCTTCACAGTGTTATTTGTCGACGTTCCCATCACTACGCTCGTATTCCAAAACTGCTTGAGACTAATAATGTAGACCTAACAATTTATTATTGTAAAGTGACGTTATCGTTTACAAATGGTCCCCAAGAAAAATGCAAAATCTCTAATGTGTTGGCATCTATCTCTATTCATAAAAACACCAAGTAACCCCATCAATAACGATGTTACAATCTCGTTACTGTAGCACTGTATAAAATTTAGGGTAACTAAAACATTGAAAAATATAAGAAAGAAAAATTTGGATATATCCATCATTGCTATAGAGATGACCACGTGAAAAGGCGAAACTATATTGTTTTAAAATAAGACACAGAGTAAGCAAATCAGTGTTAACCAGGCATGAGCGACGTGGTAGAAAATCTTTCGATTCTGCATGAAGTGCTCGGTTGAAATAAAAAAAAGGTGGTAAACAAAGATGGCAAAATATATGCCACAAGGTTTCACCAGTTCATTGAGAGTGTAAAGCTGAAGTATCATCACAACACTAAGAAAATCACCTAAATCCTTCTCTTCAAATTCCCTTTTGATTATCAAGGCCTGAAATTTTCGCAATAGAAAGGCGCATCCAGCCCCCCTTTACGTGCATACCTGTGCGAGGAACGTCAATAACAAGAATATAGTATCTACAAAAGTGTGACGCATATGTGTGTCTTCAAAGTTTTTACATGTCACACAGAGCTAAACGTAATTTATATATCTAAATTACCTCTATCAAACGGCCAATCAAAATTCAGTGTGGTCAGTTTAGCAAAGGTAGCCCAAATATAATAAAAATATTTTCGGTTCTGTGCGTTCAAACATGATTGAAAACTGTTGCTACATTTATCCTTCAAAAGAAAAAATGATATATTCAGCATAAAGAAAGCAGTTCCACATTGCTAAAACATGTCGCGCAAGCATTTTGTGATACAACGCAGCACATTTATTTGGCGTTTTTATCACCTTTGGTGACTCGAATAGAAAGTACAATGCAACAAATATTAGTTACCTTCCAAAATAAATGACAGCCTGTCGTTTATACCGAATGCGTAAATCCAAAAAGAAAGTGAATGCACTCAACAGTATCATATATATCTCTCACGTTTAGAAGAAAAGAACTTCTAAGATTACATCCACTCGCAAGACGAGGCGTGCATTTCTACGTTCGCAATCTAACGACAGAGACCTAATCGTGAGTTTGCGTACCAGTCACTCCACAGAAACTTACTTGCATTTGATCGAACCCATAAGTTTTGCATGGAGTAAAATATTTTTTGCAGCTGCGTCTGTAGTCTTAAGAATCATGACACTGACACATTATAACGCAAAACAGGATATGACTGATGGGCCCCCCGCACAAGCTGAATCAACGAGATTAACTGACATTGCAGCAGAAGCTGAAAGAGGAGCGCGGACAGATACAAGATCCGTGATTAGGAGTGCTTAAGGGATTAGGTTGGACGGTTATTGCTGCCAGCACATTACGTAAAGCTTCGGAAGACCTCGAGATTGCTGAAGCAATGTCAACACTTCACGCATTTATCCTTTCGCACGTTACTTTTTTTTTATCTCAGTGAGCAATGGCGTACACAAGCTCGACTAAAAATTCTATTCCATGACGATCCATGCATATCTTTGCATGCGTTGTTGAAATGGCGCCGATATGCTGAATGTCGGAAAAATTGGGCCTTAAATACTGTAATATAGAGGTATATAAAGGTCTAGTTATTTCTTACTGAAGTGAATTTCTAATGTTCGTATTGCTGACGGCTGAAAAACATATCTTGATTGAAGCACAAGCTATTACGAAGATTATGCTCTTAAGCGTCTCATTGCAGTCTGGGTCATAGCAGGGTTTTCGTTCTGACCTAATTCTTCCTGAAAGTCACTTTTCAAATCTGGCATGCAGTCCAGTTAGACAATACACCCCCTAATGAGACAAATTACATCTAATTCGACTACCTTGGTGGTAGTTCATTTTTCCGCATAATTTACCAGCTAAATGCTTGAAAATTTAGAGAAAAATTACTTCAGAAATAGAGTTTCCTCATACGAGTCGAATAGTGTGTTAGCTTGTGCTTGGGACCATTATACCAAATATAGATTACCTTGTTTACTGTCCGGAAGAGCCCATACTTTATCTTCTTTATTTACATGTTTACAGATGCACGTGTATGCTGATGAAGATGGAAGCTATTATGACACTCCACAGTAAACACAGGACATCTTCATTGTGCATTGCTTACTGAGTGGCAGCGAAGTGCAGCGCAAGCACAGAATACTAATAAAATATATTGTCCCATAAAACTATTGCATGTCTTGCGAATATTTGGAGTTTCTTTATCACTGCAGGCCACATACAAACTCACTGTCGATACCATTGTTCAAATGATTGAATTGTTAAACACGAACACTATATTGTTCAAGCATATCAATATACAAAAGATAGCTGCAGCCTCTGGCAATGTTTAAAACGATAGTTTTCGTCTATGTCAGTAGAGTCTCAGACATTTGTTGGCAGCTTTCGTAATTAAAACATTTGTCAAGCATAGTAGTTTTATTGTCAGTGAAATTGGCAAATGAACGCATGGGTATATATTCCGTGCTTTAAAGAATACAAAAGATGGCGGTAACTTGAAGCTGCATGCTGAGAAGCATCCCAGGCTGAGGCCTCATGCGTCTGTCCACAACTTTTTAAAAGTATTGTACACATGAAGAAAAGCTTTGCTATCAGCTTCGGAAATACTTGTTTCTTGTTTACATTTGCGACCTAATTTTATGATGTAGGGTGCACGTTAAAGAACCCCGGGTGGTCGAAATTTTCGGAGCCCCTCAATACAGCGTCCGTCTTAATCATATGGCGGTTTCGCGACGGTAAATCTCACATTTCAATCAATCTGATGGTGTAGCCAAAACTAGAACTGTCATCTGTAATTAAGTTCTTTAGAATAGATGAAAGTATAAGAGCTCTTAATAAAAATGTCGAGACTTTTTTCTGTTTTGCTCACTTTATCAAAAACATCATACCAACATAAGACACACAACACACGCAGTTAATTTCCTCTCCCTCGACTAGCTTCAACACTACGTAAGGAGGGAAGGTGTTTGAGGTTCGGAATGGGTTCCCTCGATAACTCGAGTGCACGGTGGCAGCGCGAAGGAAGAGCCGTAGTCCGGTGAAGAGACGTTTTATTTCAGCCTCAGGGTACTGCCCGAGTCCAAGCCCGAACCTCCGCTTGTGAACAGTTAGAGCGAAGAAGTCTCCTTTCTTTCCCGCGCTCTGGTCTTCCGTGTTCGCCTTCGCGGAACCGATCAGCTTCGCTAGTTCACGGGTCGGGAACTGGCTACGCGCTCTACATCAGCTGCTTTAATTGCGCTACACCCAACACGCTGGTAATTGGTACCTCATACTAATTCCTCCCCCCTCAAGAGTGTTACTGGATACTCGCTGTCCAGTAACGCGGCACAAAAACGAACAAAAATCGCTCAAAAGAAACTCACTCTCGGTTCACACACATGCATGAACCGACTATCACTTCCATCTCAACAGGAGAACTTTCGTGTCCTTCTGCAAAATAGACACAGCAGCACACTTACATAATGCTCTCAAATGGTCCTCCAAAGGAAAACACTCTCGTAATGCACAACACTGAATAACGCATTCAGAATGTTAAGTTCACAGCGCCAGTCCGTTCGCATTAGCTTGTCACAGGGCACAGGCACCGTGCATAGTCAGGCAGCATATTGTCTTTCAAATTCACAACACCACACGGTCATTGTCCCAACACGGGAGAGCCACTTCATGCGCCCTCCAGGCCCCGCATGACACACTCAAAGAGAGTGACGGACCCAGCGGTATAGGTATACCTAAGCCTCAACGGATCGCACCAAGAACAAAAATTTATAACCAACTCACTTCACAAACGCTACCTTATTTATTCTACAAAATTATTCCTACACAACACATAAACTACACCTAAAAGCAGTTCTACCACTTAGAGGCAAGCTCGCAAGTCAACAACAACACAACGAAAAATGCCTGGTACAACAAATGTAATTATTTTCACAACACGCCGGAACTATTAGTCTCTTCGACACACTTAACATCACGCATAACAGTTTAACACGCGATGCAAACTCCTGTGAAATCATTCGAATCACGGAAACAACTTGAGTGGCTACACAACAAGAACAACAACGGAAAAATAAACCCCGACCATATGAAACAGACAAAACGCCACCTCTCCTCTAAACAGTTACATTCGCTGAATCTAATAATCATGCGATACTCGAAAGAGCACCTGCAACCTCCCTCAGAGCGCCTTAATTACGAACAATTTTTGTTTCACATTCGCCTCTCAATCAACTATGGACACCTCCCGTTGCACTGGCACAGCCTCTTACTGAAAAATGCGACTGATCGTTACCATTCCCCGATCGTTTGGGAGAGGCAACCTCTCATTGCCCTTTCCGGTGCGATTGTAGCCAAGCAAAAAGCTTCGCTGGGTTGGTTGCCATCAACTCAAAAATCAACGCCAAGCCCTCTACCTCAATCAAACGCTACATGTGCCTCTACGTTGCACGGCAGCGCGTTCAACACTCTCGAACCGCCATAACCGACAAATAACCGACTTTTTACTAAAAGCCTTTCACCATGTCATCAATCTTCGGTAACACGCCATACCTAAACACTAATAAAAGGTGCTAAACTAGTTATTGAAATAACTTCTGTTCGCGGCGATTACATAAAAATTTCTGTTTCAAACCTTACAAAAAAAAACCAACCAAACTAAAGTTACCTTCAACTAATCAGGTAGTTCGATTCTACAAAGAACTTACTGCTCAATTTCACACTTCAGTCATGCACGTGATGGTCCTACTCTAAGTGCTTTTCCTCTTGAACAGGCAACCCGCAAGACGTAGAACCCCTTGTTCTACCGCCGAAACCCAATGCTAGCCGCTTTTTAAAGCGCTTTCTCGTTTTCTTTTCTGGGCAGTTACCACCGCAGAGGCCATCGTGCGCTAACACTTTAGCTGGTTCCACTGACTGGCATAACGGCTTTCGGTCCAACTGCGCCCTCTCAGTTACCCTGACGTGCGACCCCTTTTCACCTGACGCCGCACATCGGCAAGCGACTCATCGCGTTCCTCTTCCCCGTCGCGATAATTTTCACAAAATGGACATAGCCGCTCGCGGTCCACATTACATTCCGCAGCAGAATTGCAACTTTTCAACTGCACCTGCTCTACAAGTGACGCACGCTTATTCGTTTGCTTGCTCGGCCGTCCGGCCTCTCCACTGCACACTGCATGGCGTTTGCGCTAGGGCAAAAACCTGGAGAGAAATGCTTTGGCTCCCTCATTAATGAATGGCTCCCTCACAGCAGTTAGACCACTGCTGTGGTCTAACTTCCCCTCTTACACAACTGATCTTCCTCGCATTACCCACCTTTAGATCATTCAGTGGCTTTTGCCGGTGACGACGGAGACATTCGTAATCTTTCGGTGTAAGCAAGACGGATAGGCTCGAAGCCAACTGATCGGTAACCGCGCATCGCAATTTCACCGGCTCAGCAACACTTCCTGGTGAAACTGGGAGTCTGAGAGGTCCCACACTAGGCGCGCGGTTACGCCTTGACCAAAAGCGTCGGTTAGGTCTATTGTGCCGCTCCTCTGACCCAAAATATCAGCGGACACGTCATTCTCACGTACCACTGTCACATCCGCACATAGGTCAACGCGTGCGAAAGTTGGCTAGTTTCCCACGAGGATCTCAATCTGCGGATCCCTCATTAGGGAGTTTCCCCTAACCGCTGACTGTCCTGACGGTGTAGCTCGGCTCTCACATAATCGCAACAGCTGAGTTTTAGTGGCGGAAAGCAACACAGTAACACAAGATTCACCTATGGCAAACGACAGCATAAATCAGTCCTAACATTTTTTTTTCAGTTGGCTTACCAGTTTTAATACATCTCAGCAACCAGGTTTTACGTTTAACAACGGGAATGTTCACTTTTTACACTTTTGTGAAGCCCCCTTGAGAGGTGAAAACTCACAAAATTATTACCCAGTGTTGTGTATTTGCATGGCTTTTGTTTTCTTTCCGTTTGTGCCTGCGTTTTTATTATTGTAAGTGGGCGTCACAACGTGTATTGAAAGAAGACCACTGTGCCGTGTAGAGGGACCTGTGAAAGACACACTACGCTACAACCTTCCCTCTCTGATCACCCCACTGGTGAAAAATAATTGAAGCCAGCCAAGCGCATTGTCATCCCATAAGTGCCGGGTGCCAGTGAAGAGCTCTCCGCAATACTCAGAAAATCAGGGTTCGAGGTGGTTCGCAAGCCTGCTTCGATGCTCACCCGCTTGCTACCGCGGCCGAAGGAAAAAGCAACACCAGCGAGTAGTCTGCAAGTTGCCGTGTTCAGAGTGTCCAGCCAGCTACGTAGGCAAAAGCGAATGTTTCCGCTCAGAAAGCCCGTGGAGTGGCCGACAGGCTTGGACTGGCGTTCCCGACATGGGAGTCAGCCGCTGAGCACTAACGTGCGTCTTGCCGGGCAGCAATAAACTTTCGCGCGCACTCGTTAAGATTACGCCAACTTAAAAACGACCTCAGGAAGGCAGAAGTGCAAAGCGGCACTTTTGCAGAACCCTTGAGCAGCCCGACCATATGATCGATTTCTACAGCTTTTCTGTTCTAACAACAGAAAGGAATTTCCGAAGGAGGTTCTAGCGTGAGTCCTCGCATGCAAGGAACCGTTCTCTAGGAACTTGAACCGCTCTCTAGGAACAATCTCCTCAGTATACGTTCACGGCTTTGGAAACGTGTTGGAAACGGAAAGCCGCAGGTTTGGCAAAACAAGACACGGATATGTTTTGTGACAAACACAGACAGATGCTGAGGATGTTACCATGTCGTTCCTAACACCTCAGGCCATCTATAAATTTCCGAACTTCTTAAATCTTCTTGATTGATTGATTTGTGGGGTTTAACGTCCCAAAACCACAATATGATTATGAGAGACGCTGTAGTGGAGCGCTCCGGAAATTTTGACCACCTGGGGTTCTTTAACGTGATCCAAATCTGAGCACACGGGCCTACGACATTTCCGCCTCCATCGGAAATGTAGCCGCCACAGCCGGGATTTGAACCCGCGACCTGCGGGTCAGCAGCCAAGTACCTTAGCCACTAGACCACCGTGGCGGGGCTGTTCTTAAATCTTCTACCGAGCCCAACAGATTTCAGTCAAAATGCTTACATTTAAGCGTATAGAATTCACACTACACAAATTAACGGCCCCCAAAAGAAAAGCAAAATAAATAAAAACATTTTCTGCGTAGTGAAGTTGACCACGAGTTTTACCATCGATTTCTATATATATATATATATATATATATATATATATATGTGTGTGTGTGTGTGTGTGTGTGTGTGTGTGTGTGTGTGTGTGTGTGTGTGTGTGTGTGTGTGTGTGCTTTGCTTTACTAATAAGCACCTGAAGTAGCAGATTTAAACTATATGTGGAATTGAAATGCTGCTGTGATCTGCGTTCGTACCATCGTAATTCATGGAGCGTGCTTGTCTAAAAAGTTGTTACTACTAAAAAATGATTGAAGAATACATGCAATCTGACTTGTGTTTGTGTAAATCGGCTAACTTTGGCCGCAGTGGTCGATGTGAAGGCGTGGAGATACTTTTGTATCACCCGAAAAGCTGAAGCATAACAAAAAATCTGGTGGGAGTCTGAACCCCTTCATCCGCATATAGTTAGCATCCTGAACGTCACCAAAGTGCACGTTGAAGGCCTTGATGCATCCATCAGAGCACAATGTGCTTAGTAAAGCTCTTAGCGCCCACAAACTATCCTAGGTTTGCAGGTGTCATCAATCGACGTAGAAATGAAGTTGATCTAAACTATGTATCCTTCTTTTACCGACATTGTCCAAGTCCCGTCTCTCTGAGGCTATGCTTTTGAATCCTGGCGCAGTGTATAATATTCTGCAAACACTTGTACTCGAGCAACTATAGGAATGAGAATGGCAGTGATTTCGTCATTCGTATATAATAATGAGTCTTTCTTTCGTCGGAGTTTATAGCTGCCACCACAAACCGAATCACAGTAATCAAATATGTAGTGCTGATTGAGTCACGTAAAATATTCCGAAATTATTGAGCCTGTAAAATATTCAAAGATAATTGAAATATTTGTGTCATTGATAGAGTGGTAGCCTATAGCAAGAAGCATACCTAGAAAATACGATGCAGTTCATTTGTAATCAAACATGCGCTGCTAATCAATGTTTTGATAAATTTTGTAATGTGTTTAAAATATACACATCTTTCCATACTTATTGCGTGCTCTTAAGGACTCAATAAAAAAACGTTTTTTTAATAACACAAACACCTCAATAGGATTTGTGAAACTTATGTGCATGTCCTGATTCAAATGTTCAAAAATATGCTCTGCAAACCTGCAAACTTTACGTGCAAACCAAAGCAGATGTCAAGATCATAACAATGCAATATAGAGTTATAGTCACTGTGGAGATATTCAAAACAAGAAACGAAAAATTGAAATAATTACATTGCAAGTACTTTTTTTGTCCTTATCAAGCCTCAACAACAATTTTCTTGGTGTGAGAAAGATCATATCACCGTTTCGGAACCATGGAATAATAAAGCTACATCTTTCAGTTCTCTCAAGCATAGAACCATGGTAGTGCTATGAACACCTCATTACATTCAGAACTAACGACAGTTGCGAAAGTTGTGCGGACCCCTGGTCAACGCAGGAGTGTGTGGATGCATGTGCTAATGTGCAGGCACACATACAAACTGCACGCACGAACATAATGAGGTATGGTTAAACACCTGCTCTCCCCCTCCCACACTAGAAAAAAAGTTCCATTCATTGTGCTGCCCCAGACAAATTCAAAAAATCAAACTATAAAGAAACACGAACAATTACATATAAGCAGATGCTTACGGCAACGACATAAGTACCAATATGATAAAAGAAAGTGTCATCAGCAATAATTATATTCGTATCAGCCAAGGCTACGTAACAGTTTATTACATCCTTCTAAACAATTCCACAACCACCGTAGGCCTCAAAAAAAGCAAGAAAATCATGATCGGTAAGGCACTCAGTAAGAGTTAGAATCTCGTCAAATGGATTCGTGGCACTTTCATAATAATAAAGAACTAGAACGAAAACAAAATAATAAGGCCTAACGTATAAAGTCTTTGTTATTTCAATTTTGCGGACAATATCGCGCTTTTTTAGCAATGAGGGCGATGATTCACGAAAGAAAATCTGAAGATGTAAATGAAAGGCACGTTAAAGTATGAATAAAAAGAGGCCCGAAGAAAACAAAGATAATGTTAGACGGCCCGGCCAAAAACGCGGAATTAATGGTACCAACAGGAAAGAAACACCTCCCCCTATATTTTTCGCATTCACCAAGGAAATAAGGCGAAGTTGATTCGAAATTAAACATTAGTCATTTGCAACACATGCTCGTCAATCACATTGCCGATTAGCTTCAAGCAGAAACTCAAAATATTTCATTATTAACTTATGGGTCTAAAACACGAATAAACTACTGCACGCAGCCTGAAAAACATCACGAGGCTTGAGTGGTACCACAACATCCAATAAACTTTACATATAGAGAGGGTAGACACGCCCGCACGTACGCATTGCTTATCTCACGATATTATTGTAACGAAATAAATCATGTAGGAAAACCTTTCCCGTGTGCCCGTTTCATCGGTAAGAACATGAGTGAATAGAACATCAAGGCACACAATGGAAAGAGAATACACAAAAAATAATGTTTAATAGCAAATGCGCAATAAAACCAGAACCGAAATATGATGAGACGTAGAGCAGCCAGCATAAGGCCTTATATAAAGCGATCGAGTCCAAAATGGAAGCACTGGGTCACTGGCTGCATGCAGTGGTTATCTCTGCCGAAAGCAGTGCCGGAATCCTGCTGCGTATCCGACTCGGACACGATTTTGACTCCTCCGCACTTGTCCACACACCGGCACTTCGGCAAGAAAACCTGCTCCCGCAGTGATGATCATCCCTCCAATAAGCTGACTACTGAGAGAAAAAAAAAAGGTGGGCGGTAGACTTTGCAGACATACAAATGTTCATTCTCCTTCGTTGGGAGCTCGGCTGAGCCTCCGATCAGGGTTGGCGTTCATCCTACCCCCCTTCCCCCAGCGTGTCGTTGTGTTTGTGGGAATGTGGTTTGAGAAAGGCGTTCGCCGAATTTTCATTGTGCGGACGATGACGCCAGAGGACCATGCTCTGTGGCTTGCTGCCTCCACAATCCACCTACCTCGAGGCGAACCCTTGCTCGCGTTCAACGAGATTGCAAAAAAAACTTGTGTCTGCAAAGATGGGTATTCCCCTCCTACACCTTGGCTTGAGTAGGGCGCCGGGCAGTCACCATTGCACTATTACAAGCCCATGCGTACAGTAAGATTGCATGTGATACGAAGTCCTAAGTATTGTGCGAGGTTACTTGATCTCGAGGGAGAATATTTAAGTAGTATACCCGAGAAGAGTTATGTAACCTAAATATATGGTTAACTTTACATTTTTTAATATTTAGTTCCATTAGTCATAAACTGCACCAGCTAGATATTATACCTAAATGGAAGTGGAGGTGATATGATAGCAATCGTCGTCTGAAGTAATCTCTGTAAAAGTATCGCAATGATCAGCAAAAAGGTGGATATTAGAAGTTGCTTGAGAGGGTAGGTCAATAACATATATTAGAAACAACAAAGGACCGAGGACCAACTCTTGGGGCACTCCTGAGGTAACATGGCACATTTATGAATTGTAGCCGTTAGCGGTAACGTACTGTAAGCGATTAGCAAGAAATCATCCGACCTATTTTAATGGATTAATGTCAAGATTTAGGTTCGTAACTTGTGGATTAGAAGTTTATGATGCACTTTATCCAACGCTTTTGCCAAATCTAAAACAACTGCTGTCAGCGGATGATGAACGATCAAGAGTTACATCAGTAAAAGGCACGAGTTGAGTCTCAAATGATTATGATTTTCTAAAACCATTATGTGAAGGTGAAAAGGGGGTGTTAATTCAAGAAAAATTGAGGATTATTTTGATTACGAAAAATTATATATTAGTTTAAAGCACGTGCTGGTAAGAGAAATGGGGCGATAGTTGGTTGTTAAGTTTTTCTAAGCTGATTTGAGAAGTAAAACTACCTTCCCTACCTTCCATTGATAAGGTAAAGTACTTATGTAAGGCGATAGGCTCGACAGAGCTGTAGCCTGTAGTAAGAAAATGCACATGCAAAATACAACGCAGCTCGTTTGTTATAAAAATGTTATGTTGTGAAACTGTATTGTGATCTATTTTCACAATGTGCCTAACAAATACAAAGATTGTTAGACATTCATTGTGCACACATTAGAAATGAATGCGCGAAAAACCGAACACGACAGCCACCAAAAATGTTTGCAACCTATATACATATCCTGATACGAATATAAAAAATCATGGCGCGCACAAATTTACAAATTATGCCTATAAACAGATGCCAATGCCAAAAAGCATAACACAAGGCTGGTACATAAGTTCAAGCACAGTATTCAGTAATAAATGCACCTTGTATACATTCAAACAAAAGATAAAAATAAAGTATTCACAAGTACTTTCATTTCTTGTCCTTATCAAGCCTCAGCAACATTTTTCTATTGATGAGATAGAGCCCACGACCGACCAAACATTACCACTGCAGAAACTTCTTTCAAGCATAACACCATAGTAGTGCTCAATTTGGGCTCTTATTGGTGTCAGACTCACTTCCGCTGCCAAAATCACACAGCCCCTTGCGTAGGCAGTGCTGCAGTGAGGGGGAGGGGGGTGCTTGTGCACACGTACACATAAAAGGGATGCACCAGCATGCATAAGGAACAGTAAAGCCTCAACTTGAAAGAAGTTTCTGACTATGCTGCTGGCCCAGCCAACAAGTGATAAAGAAACCAATAAATACATATCAACCATTTTGAACTAAATGCTTATGGCAGCAACAATATGCTGAAAGCTTCATAAACATTACTTGTGTTTGCGAAAGCCTAGGCTATGTTACAGAATTTTTTTAGAAAAACTTTCAAGAATTTAGGAGAACAATTGAACACAATGTGAAATGAAAATGTACTTTTGTCAGGAAACTGGAATATTTTTTTTGTCTAAAGAAGACACTCAGCTATGATCGCCCACATGTAATCACTGGTCAAGTGATTATCCCAGGAAACAGCGGCATTCCTAGTCACTGATTCGTTCATAAGTTTTGCGCTGCTGTCCTATTCTTGTGAAGCGTCTAGCTCAGTTGTGATAGTGATTTGTCTTTGGTAGAAGTACTATTTGCCAGGAGTTCTGTCCGCTGTTCAGCGGCATCCATGTCTTCGATGTGAGTTGGTGTTGTAACCTTTCGCTCAATTTTCTGGGCGCAGGGAGGCCTCTTCGTGCGATTTTCTTGCATGAGACATTTGTTTCATTACTGCAGAATGTGTTTTCTGTAAACACTGCTGGCTTTCTCATGCACAGCAACTTCAAGTCTTTTCATGCAGCTCAAGTCGTCTTCGTGCTGAAATGACCTCCTGAGGAGCATCGTGCAATATTTCTGCGATCTGAGACCGGTCAGCACTTGTTCCTTCGTGTCACAGAAGTCCAAGGGCGCATCCCTGCAAAGACGCGCCTTGGCATGACAGTGTGAGGCCTAGTCACTATGACGAGACACTGGCGATTGCTTCTGGCGTGTGACGCTTGACGCTACGACGTCGGTGCAGTGCTTTCTCAGATTGACGATCAAGGCAGAGAAGAAGCGATAGCCCAGTGTCACAACGGAACGAGAACGAACAAATGATGTTTTTCACTGGAACGAAAACGTAGTTGAAACGTCATTAACTATTTCGTTCTTTAGCAAAAACGAAATATTTTTATCGTATAACGTGTAACGGGAAAAACTTGGCGATCCGGAACAACTCAGGTCATGCAACGTGAGCAACATCCTACATATCAGACGGCAAAGAATCATTGCGTATCTTTAGGGAAGGCATTCTTAAGTTAAGGTGTGTCCAAATATTGTGGAAAACAATAAAGAAGTGTCAACCATAGACGTTTGCATTTATTCAAGCGGACTTTCCTATGCCTTTCACACAGGCCACCCAGAAGTTTACTTAATCAGAACAGTAGTCGCACATATATGAGAATACTCTCGATGATGGGCGGCTTCGGAGATCATGCTCCCACTATTCACACATGCACGCATACACACAAAAAACACATTGAGCCCGTTCAGAATATTTCTATTTCACTCTTCAGAGAATCAAATACGATAACTACGAAAAGCACTGGTTTACGTCATTTGGTTACGAACTCACGATAAAGCTACTTGCGATTCTATTAGGAACGTTGTAATTTATTTTAGTCCAATCCCGGGTTTTTGAAGGAAAATCCTATGTTTTTATAGTTAATTTATTTTAATGTTTTGAAGAAGAATAAGACCATTACGAACCGTTAAGGAACTTTTTTTTCGCTTTGAAACTCTTTGCGGTGGAACAAAATAAAACCAAACTGGAAAACCCTGCAGCATTCGCTTCCCGCACACTAACCCCTGTGGAAATAAATTATTCTCAGGTTTATCGGGAGGGACTGGCCGTCGTCTATAGAGCCACGTATTTTCATCAGTACATCGCAGGCAGACATGTAACTGTTCTGACAGATCACAGTCCACTGCAGAGTGCCCTAGAGCCCCAGAAGCAGATTTCATCGCCATTCCCGCCTCGTATGATTGAATGGGGCATTAAGATGTCAGCATAAGACTACGACGTCGTGTACTGGCTGAAACCGACGCACTGAGCCGATTAACCCTCAGCGAAACCATTGAGGATACACCTCAAGTTGGCTGCGTGCTCATGTTCGAAGTGCTACCAAGGCCCCCCACTTACGGTGGACGAAGTCACAATTGCCACGCAAGATGACCCAACATTGTTCAAGCTGTACAACGCCCTGGTGTAGGGCTTAGTTCAAAACTTCAAGAATTAGAACTTCAATGCTTTTAACAAGAGAGCAATGGAGTTCAGCTGTCATCGTGGTTGAATCAAATTAGGACCACGTGTTGTCATTCATGACCCACTTCGACAACGAGCAATGGCTCTCATTCATGCCGGACACCGAGGCGTGATCACAATGAAGTGCACCCGCAGCTACATGTGGTGGCTGGGAATCGGCAAGGGCACTGAGATAGCTGCAGAGTGCACAGTCCGCCACTTATATTAACGCGCTCCGACGCGAGCTCCAGCACCGGACTGGGGCAGACCGAGCACACCTTGGCACACATTCTTGGTAATTCCAGATATCTAAAGTAAATGGGTTGAAATTCACCAAGTGAACAAAACAACATCGGCAGATGTCATCGATTTCCTGCGCTTGTTGTTCGAAACTTTCGAATTACCCCACAAGGTGGTTTCAAACAACGGAATCGCATTCGTGTCAGCCAATATACAGAAATCCAACGAGTGACAACTGCACCACATTGGTAAAATCTGCTCCGAACCACCCAGCCACAAACGGACAGGCCAAGCGGTACGTCGTAGAGATAAAACGTGCTTTTGCAAGTGCGGGGTCATTAAAGCGGCGCATTGCACGCTTTTTTTTTCAAGCAGCTTGCAACGAGCCAGACGGGCCAGGTACCGGAGAATATCATGTTTTTTTCGAGCTGCGTCCGCACATCTCAGCCATTCTGCCAGAACCACCTTGAAAGGTCACACGACACAAGGAAGACGCCTCGCGTTACCGGTAACTCCACAAAGGACAACCAAGGGTCACCCGCCAGTTTCATAGCATGCCGGAATGAACGGCGCCAATCGAAAAAAAAAATTCGGCAGGAGATTTTGACTTGTTAAAGCTAAAGCCCCTCCATCGCGTCTTCTACCGGACCACACACAGAGGGGCTTTAGACCGTGCATTCCCGCTTCCAGCCAGCTGCAGGGATACGCCCTGGCCTCCACCTGACCTCCCCCCCCCCAACTTCACGATATTTGACGCCGCGCGCCCGGGGACTGACTGTCTGTCGGGGCGATCGGGAGGCCCACGCACTGGTTGCCTCTCCTTTGTGCTCCTCATTCCTTTCATGGCCCACAGCGGACTCAAAAGCCAGCACTCGAATCATTTGAACAATGCTGTGAACAAATGCCTTTCTTGAAAGTAATAAACTCAGTTCCCTGTTACGTTCACTTGTTTTTCCGGCTACCGTGGACATAACACAATGCAAATAGGGTTACTTGTTCTTAAAAAAATATTAACCTCCCCACCTTTCAGCATTATATCTGTCTCTTTTACCTTACTTTCGTTAACATTTTTTAAACTTATATCGTTAAAATTGGAGAGTCACATAACAAAAAAGAGGAAGTGGATTTATTTATTTATAGATTTGTAATTTCTTTGGAGAAAAACTGCCAGTCAGGCAAGTACCGGTCCTTGGGCAGGGATGTGTGGCGCAGTGGACGCAACAACGTGCAAGAGATACAGCAGTATAAATAGTTTTGAACGAAAGCGCGATGATTCAAAACCAAAAAGAAAAAGAAACGACATGAAATGCGGTCCACAATCCCAAGTGCAAAACAAAAACGATAAAAACAGTGCCCACTAGGTTATGTTGTTTGGGTAAAAAGTAAAAAGAACTCAAAAACCAACTGTAGCAAAAATAAAGTCGCCAATAATAAAAAGCGAGACTTTGCAGAATCGAAGCATTGAAGAATCGTGTAGAAGCGAGGCTTTGAACCTCAAGCAATCAGTCTGATCAAGACGGGTATTATCATGAAGTGCACAGAAATATATATGAAGGTGTAGTTATGAGCCATGTGAAAGAGCTAACACATGAAGAAAGTAGTTGAGATCGACACTTTCAAGAATCTCTGGTGGTAAATTGTTCCACTGTCTGCTGGTGCGGAAAAAAGTGTGCCTGCATATAGGGGCTCAATCACTCTTTCAAGATTGGAGGCACGCGTTCTGTGGCGCGAGATTGGTTCGAAATAATTAGTTTTTTGTATTGCCAGCTTAATATTATATATGAGATAAAATAGATTCGTTATTTCGTGATAACGTCTCCATTTCAGGGTTTCCAGTTTAGCGCTTTCCAGAAGAACTGACGGATATGTCTTACTTTTGGACATTGAAAATGAATATTACAGCTTTTCGATGTATTGATTCAATTTTATCTGTGTTAGCTTGCGTATGCGGGTCCCAGACAGCCTATGAATATTTTTGTATTGGTATTACGTACGTTTCACATGAGGTCATTTAGGTTCGCTGCATGGGTTAGCGAGTGCCCGTCTTAGGTAGCCTAATATTTTCAAAGCCTCTTTCTCAGTATAGCCCCGCCGCGGTGGTCTAGTGGCTAAGGTACTCGGCTGCTGACCCGCAGGTCGCGGGTTCAAATACCGGCTGCGGCGGCTGCATTGCCGATGGAGGCGGAAATGTTGTAGGCCCGTGTGCTCAGATTTGGGTGCACGTTAAAGAACCCCAGGTGGTCGAAATTTCCGGAGCCCTCCACTACGGCGTCTCTCATAATCATATGGTGGTTTTGGGACGTTAAACCCCACAAATCAAATCTTTCTTAGTATAAGACACATGTTCGTTCCATCTTAAATCAGATGTGATGACAAGACAAAGGTGCGTATACTGCGAGAAAAAGGACAAGTATTGATTGCCTGGTTGTATATAGAAATTTTAATGGATATTTTTGCGGGTTATGGTTATCGCCAAAGTTTTTCTGGCGTTACAGGTCACCTGTCATTTTGTGCACCAATCGAGAATCTTAAATAAAGAGTCATTTAAAATAACCTGATTGCAGGAAGCGTTAACGATTGTAGCACGCACGCATCTGCAAAAAGCTTTAGATTTCCTAGAATGTCACGGGTGGAATTATTGAGATATAAACCGGAAAGAAAAGGGACCCGAGGACGGATCCCTGAGGTATGCTGGATTTAAGAGGCGCGCACGGCGAGTTGACACCACTGTCTATAATATCGTGTCAGGTGAATATTACTCGCAATTTCGAAGCCTAACCAGAGATGAGGTAATTATTAGCTATAAAAAACCAATTAGTAGATAACTGTAACTACCATGTAAGCTGTAAAACTCAAGAATGTGCCATTTATTCGGGGGCCTCTGCGGTACATACACTGAATGTTCAGAAACGCGCACTTCGTCTTTTTTAAAAATACCCTATTGATGTGCTATACTATCGATGTTTACCTCGACGAACCCTAAATATTGTTTCACGGGGTCATGAATGTGCCTTCCATAACAATCCTCTCTTTTTACGCTTACTCTTTTTTTTAATTTACGCGGCACCTAGGAGTACAACACTTCAACGCTAGGCGGAGCTACAAGGGCTTGACAGCTTTCGGACCATGAACAAAACTGCCCAGGAAACTGGGCCCGGATTCACAAAACTCACTTACGAAAACATTTTTGCGCAAGAGAAATTTTCTTGCGTAAGTCGATTCACGAAACGAAAAAACGTCGTAAGAGGCCATAGTTGTCAAATCGGCCGCTGCAAATAAAGCGCGCTGTGACCGCCCGGGAACATGTCAGCGATGGTGATTCATTTGCTATATTTGCTTAAGCCATCGAAAAGTGCTCGTAAGTCGATTCACGAAGCGAAATTGTGCGTAAAAACAGCATGGCTGAGAGAAAATCCCAAGAGTGGTCCGGACCACTCTTAGGAACAATGTGGCTACTTAGAAGCTGCTGCCGCAGCGGTATACTTTGATGCCCTGGCTGGTTTTGAGTTAATTCACGCCCATCAAGGGCTGCCTGATGACTGCTGGTGCGTTTTTATTTCTTTCGGCGCTTTGAGCTTCGCGTGTTGTTTACCTTGTACGCAGTGGATGGTGTTGACAACCACCATCGTCCAATAAGTTCGCAGTCGCAGTAATTGAAGAATTCTATTGGGCGTCAATGGCATAACACTACGCATGTAAAGATTTGTGGTTGGATGAAAACCAATGTGATACGTGAATGATCGGTGCATTCGAACGCGACATGGCATAGAATCAACCTTATTTGTTATGTTGTTGTGTTGCGCCCCATCTCATCCAATTAAAAGTGCGACTCGAGATCCTTGCCTCATCGGTGGAAATTACCACCAAAGAGGTTAATGGGAGCACATTCTTTGCACGCTATTGGAAATAAAAATGAGAGGAAGTTTTCAGTGAGTGGTTCCTAAAGTTTGTGCTCTAGTGTACTTTCATTGGCTCTAACTGTCCAATGGTTGCGATCTGTGAAATACAGCTGTCGATATACTTTAGGACGATCTGGAACAAAGTGTACTTTGTAAACCAAAGCGTATTAGGGGTGCGCATGATTACGCATGGAACTACAAACAAATCATGCATCTTCACCTTCACTGTTCAGACACCGATATGGACCGTGATACTATGGCAAGCAATCGGAATGAAATGACCCTAGTAACTTTGTATGACACCAAAAATATCCAAACCCTCACAATTCTAGAGCAAACCTTGGCTAAATTCATCCCTGTGTCAATTACCAGCCATTAACTTGGCGCACGAACATCATTCAAAGGTAGAGCGAGCCACTGACATGTATTTTGTGCGACGTAGCGTCCACTTGACCTGAGAATAATAGCGTTGCGAAGGCGAATCTCCTGTCGCATGCTCTGATCGAAGCAGACGACAAACGCGAGCAGACGACGGCTTGGCCGACAGGCACAGCTTGTGATTGGTTGTGAAGCAATACCCTCTACATCAGCTCACTCCGTGACGTTGCGAAAACACTTCTTTCATCTGGCACGCCTGTCCTGTTCGTCATATCACCCCCCTCGCACATAAGAGAAAATTGTTTCACGCCGTGAAAATAGTGTAAGTACTTTCTAAGAGCTCTCTTATCATCTTATGTGCTGCGCAGTTGTCGAAAACAACATGGCGTCGTAAACAGCATATCGGTCGGTGCGACTTTCAGCAAACGCTTCTCGCACGAGTTACTTCAGCGTTTGACCGGATGTGTTGTGATTACAGCAGCTCTTTCGGTGCGTGTAAGCAGTGCGGAAAGCTGTGGCAGTGCAATGGTGTACGGTGAAGCGCAGCGAAGCCTGTGCGTCGGTGTGGTTATCAAGCGGGGATCGGCGTCGGTGTATCGACGGCAACTAGCACTTGAGAAGCCTGCAATGTGTGTTTGTGTGCCGGTAACAGTTCGTTCGCTTGACTTTCCAGTCTCTCAGTTTGGTGCTGTGCGACATTTCGGATTGACAGCGTTTTGACACGTTACTTGAGTGACCCCAAGTACGTACGGAAACGTATGAACTACGCGCTCGGTTCTTGCTTCGCCACTAGTTAGCCCGCACGCTTCTATTTACTTGAAAGCAATGTACTGTTCGGGAGTGAAACGATGTTCGTTGTGAACAGTGGTGCTGTGTTGACGTTCCAAGACTTGTGAACAAGCTGTGCTCGTGTGACCGAAACTTGAAAGACAGCGTTGATAACTGTTTTGCCCTGCGAAGTCGTGGTGGGGCAGCTTGGCGCTTTTGTTTGTTAAGTCGTCACTTCTCCTTTTTGTGATAACCATAGTCCTAGCGCTGTGATGTGATCAACCAAAACTGCGAGATGCTACATTCTGCTGTGGATCGTGTTACTTTGGAAGCGCGCCTAGACTGTTCTTCGGTAACAAATTGAGAGTTCTATGTGGCAGCGAGAGCCCGTGAACGTCAAGCTTCCCTCCAGCCCCCCAAAAAAGCAAATATTTCACCGGTGCCTTGCTTTGGATGAAGTTGTAGGCCAATATCGCCTAACTACAGGTTTCCGAGTTCGTCTGGCCATCGTTTTGCACGGCACTAGAGCTTTGACAACAGCCGGTCATGGCCAGTTCTTACACTTTATCAATGGACGTGCACGCCTGGCCAGCCCTTCATTGCTGTCATTGGCAGCTTCCAGTCTGCAGATGCCCTTTGCCTGTTCACCGTACTTGGTTCCTTATGACACCGACGGCCACTAAATGCTTCCATCGGTGAGTTCACCTTGCAGAACTAAATTTCACCGGTACTATAATTCACGCAGTTCTATAATGTAACGTGTGCAAGTTTTTAAGCCCATCAGATGTAATGTTTCTCTATGTTAAGTTAAAGCATGAAAAATTTACTATTACTGTTTTATACATACATATATTATGGAGCAAATACATAAAAAGTTTTTTGTGATTTGATACAAGTGAGCTCTTGTTTGATTATGAGGTTGGGCCTGTCGATTGACCACGTTTGATAGTTGGAAAGTTAATGTGAATTTATTTTTCAGGAGCCAGGTTGCACTTAAAAATTTATGTTATTTTGGAAAATTAGTTCTATAGACGATTACCACTGTGGTAGTACTATACCTCAGTAGGACATATATATAGCGGTACGTAAATTTTACATGAGGCTTCAGTTTATTTCAAAGTGATTATAGCAGACTTTGGTCACTTTAATGAAGTGATAGCTTCCTCAAATAAGTATTAGAAGTGAGTGCTTTTAATGATTGTTTTTAAATATCTCGTTTTTGGCTCTTCACAGATCGCAGAGATTGGTTTGTTAAGGTCCTGTGATGCATCGGTTGCACATTCTGGCACATCAATCCTCATCATTACTTGGAGCACCTGTACAAAAATAGGAAGGACACGTTCTCCCTAACTGTGCATGCCTATGTCACTGCTCGGACTGTTATCATTCAGCGGATGTGGCGTGGAAGCATGCATAGCAGCCTCATCTGGAAGGACTGCAGTCTGCTTGGGAGCTTCGAGGGCACAAAACTGCCTAACGGCTGGCTGCAAGGATAGTTTTTCTTTAATACAAACTATTACGTGAACACCACTTACTGTACACAAATTGAAAACCCAAGCATGGTTGCTTTCAGTGGATACCTGTAGTATTCTTACACATAATTCTTATTCAACATTTATAGAACTAAATTGCAAGATAATTGAGAATGTTAAAAGCTGAAAGCCTGCAGCTTATGAATGAAACTCCAATAATCTGAGACTCAAAAGCTTGTGCTTGAAACGAGCACAAATACTTTGATTCCTTATTGAGCTCTCCAGCTGGCGACTCCCTCTGTGGATCAAGTGCTCTGGAAGGAAATAGCAAGTGGGTGAAAATTGCCTGGCTGTTCACAACTTGCAAGGAGAAAGACCTATTGAAGAAGCCTCAGATGACATAAGGCCAGTAACTGCATCTTTTACCTAATGTAGCTTTTTCTTTCTCAGTGCTGTTGCTTGTGTTTCAGCCGAACATGTTCACCACGATTGCATAGTGATATATATTTCTCTTCAAATTGTACCTGACCTAAGTATGCATTGTTGATCTCTAAAAGTGACGTTCAGTGTGTTTCAAAGCCATGGCTTCTCATTTCTCTGACTGTGGCTAGCCTATTTCAGCAGCAGAGCGATGCAGCTAGCACACATGCAATCCAACTCATGGAGCGCTCCTTTGGTGTTCTGTGCAGGACACAGCATATCCATCCGGCAAGACACTGGTATCAACAATAATGGTGAGTGTTAGTGGCACCTGTAGGAGCCCGTTGTGTTTGTTGTGTTTGATGATTATTTCCCCTGATGAAGTGCATTTTTGAAAGGTTTTCTTCATTTAGAATATTAGATGTCAGAAACAAGCACACTCATAATCCACAAGTTCTTTGTGTCTTCTAGACTGCCTATTTGCTCCTATATGCGGTATGGTGAGCTGGCTATGTTAGATAGCCTTAAAGTTATCAACATTGGCTGTTGTGTTGTAATGCAGTTTAACTTGTGTTTCTTAGTGAACTTATTTGTGGTCTACTTCTCGCACCTAGTGTAAAGTCGAAATAAAAGAAACTCTATTGGTTTTTTATGCCTGTCAGAAGTTTCATGCCTTCATCTATAACATTGTGGTTTTGCTCTTGTATCATATTAAATATATTTTCAGCCTTCACTGTTTGTGTGTGTGTGTGTGTTGAGGCTTGTCAATGGCTTGTGAAAATACAATATCTGTAAATATGAGCACATAATTGACAACTATACACTCTTGCATGTAGCATGGTTGTAACAATGATCTGTATTTTTCTAAGTTCCAGCAGTAACAAGGGGTTCGGTGCTCCACGGTCATGTACAGTGTATCAAGAACAGAGCACAGAAGACCAACAAGTATTAAGGGACTGCCAGTGACTGTTCTCCTGCTCAAAGTTTACAACAGCAGAAAGAGCACATTGTGATGTCAGGAGCAGCTGCTGCTTAACTTTTTAGCAGTGCACTATTCAGCAGTTCCTTTGCTTGCATTCGAAATTATTTATATTTTGCATGAAAGATACCAAACTATGACACTAATTTAAAGGCTGCTGTAGTGTTAGTGGGCAAATATTTTTGAGCTGAAGTTTTTAACATGTGTGTTAAGTGCCAGCGTGCCTCTACATTTGCATGCCAGAAATCAAAGCATCCATGGTCGCTAATGATAACTGTGTTTGCATTTTTTGTAGTACAAGAAGTAAAGCCATGGATGCAGTAATCATGTACTTAGTCGATGTAATCCTTTAGTGTACACTCATTTGTATAGCACCATTGATGCCATGAGTGTATAAGCTCTGGGAAGTGAATCTATGTGGATTATTTTATTTGGAAGGAAGAGGATCATCACTACTCCTAGTATATTTTAACAGTAGATTTTATTGCTTGGGTATTATCCCACTGCCTGTCCGTCCTTCAACAGTCTACTTATCTACTGTGTAAGTGTAACTTTTTAAATGTATACTTTGCTCGGATAGGTTTGTTCATAATGTAATGCAAGTGACTTATCATCTATGCAGCTCTACTCAGACTAGAAATAAAAGTATTTATTTTTATATGTAGCTATAGCATGCATTCACTTGTGTTTTTCTAGGTGCCTGTACAACTGTTTAGCCCTACAAAAGTGCTGGTATACTCTAATATTGAATCTGGCATCTTAAAATAGTTTGTTAGTGGAAGTAAGAATGTGTTTACAACCAATATTACTATCCTCAGATGAACTGTGAAAACTCTGTAGAAATTTATTTACAGTTTTTGAACGTTGTGAAGGCAAATGTTATGTTCTTTTATTGTGGTCCCTGTTTCATGCAAATGACCCATAATTACTTGGCTGTGGCACACTATTAGTTGTTATTTTACACATATGTACTGAGCAACATCGCAGTAGAGGCCAGCAGCAAGACATACATGCAGTGCACTGGAGCATCACCTCACATAGTGTACAGTCTTTGCCCACCAGTAAACTCAATATTTTTCAAGCAGACTAATAGACAGCTGTATGGGAACTGTGTTGGTGTGCAAACTTTGAAGTCTTCTTGAGGAGTGTTTTTCATCATTTTTGTCCAAGTGAAGTAGCTACCCAAGGCCACAACTGGTGGGAATGTGGTGGTTTCCTCTCTCCAAAATCACTCCTACCAGCTGCCTCAATGTTAGCATGGGGTGAATTCACGAACTGGAAAAATAATTGGTCTTTGTTTTCTTGGCCGAAAGAGTCACTTCCACCGTTGAGCCACCACGACGCGCCAGAATAGAAACTTTGAGCTAAATAAAGTTGATTCTACTTTTGAGAAGTGTTTTGGGGAAACGAAATGGCACCTATAGCTGTCAATATAAACACTGTTTGCACCAAGGAGCTTAGTAGCTTATATTTGTATTATTCATGTATTGTCTAGAATTTACTCGCGCTGTGCCAACTTTCAACCCAAGTGTCCTAACATGCTTTGTTAGTGGCTTGTGAATGAGCCAAGCTATGTAAATAGAGTGATATTGCAGACATGTACAAAATATTGATGCACAGCCCTTTTCTTTAGCATGACATTGTCAAGGGCTTCATTCTTGTGTTTTTTATAAAGAGTGCTTGTCACTGGCATCAGCGGAAAACTATGCATCCAGCTTTTGCGAGATGGTTCGAGAAACACCGTGTTCAGACATAACAGTGCCGGTGGATTTCTCTCGTAAGTTACTTTCTGTAGTATATTCAAAATGAGTTTATTAGAATTGTTGTTTTATAGCCTTTCATTTTAATATTTACACCTGAGTGTGTGTATGTATGTATGTGTGTATGTATGGGTGTACAATGTATATGTGTGTGTGCGTATATGTATGTATGTATGTATGTATGTATGTATGTATGTATGTATGTATGTATCTTTTAAATGAGAATCCGTTTATCATTGGTGAGTAAGTTTGGTAATGATATGGCTGAATTTGTTTCTAGTTTTTTCTCTTTTCAGCCATTACATATTTCAATTTATTTTGTACTGTATAAAAATAAATGTAACCTTACACAGAATATGTGTGTTCGAAGAAGTTGTTTTATTTACCAATATACAGTCATGGGCAAGAAATTGGGTAAATTGGAACGAACCTGCGAAGATTAGTTTAGAGCATAGCTACTCTACATTGCATATCTCGTACACATTGCGTTGGTTGAATATGTCGATTTCAACCTTTCAATTTTAATAAGAATAAGCAAGCTATCACCCGTGGTTGTATATGTGTGTGATATTTATGCATACTGGGATACCGGTTCGCAATTACAATTAAGGTCACAAACCTAGTCAAGCTGAATACACGAATTTTGTCCATGCACCTTTCATCTGCACTAGAACTGTTGGTAATAAAAATAAATTTCAGTTTAGAAATTTATTCTAGTAACCAAAAGCAGGGTATCTCTTTATCACACAAATCAAATTGCCATTGTTCTGTTCCATTCTGGACAATAGGGGACCCTCTCAGCAGAACTCGATTAACTGCTATAGTTCATTTTAACCATTGACAGCGACATTACACTGAAGCGTGCAGCATGACAAATAGCGGGAGAGAAGACACAAACTAATCACTCTGTTCGCGTCAGCGCTAACTGTCCGTGCTCTTTGGTCTGGCTGCATGTGATGATGCCCACCAAATTAGCACGAAAGCGTGTCCCTACAAAGGCAGTCAACTTGGCTGTAAGCAGTTAGCTCACTGCATGTGTAGATTTTCTTCAAAACACCGTGAAGACTGATTGCTGGTCGAATATCCAAACACGTGAAAAGTAATATACCAGGTATAATTTGGTAATTCAGCACTGGACACTTTTGCGATAAGAGGGAATGGAGGAAAAAATTATGAACCCTGAATTGTTTAATTTTTGAAGGAGCACAATACAGCGCTTTTGGGTCAAAAGGGGAGTGAAAGAAGCAAGTGCGAAAGCCTACTTCTCAAAAAATTAGTACCCGCCACCACGCATAATGTCAGGCCGGGCAACCTCTTGAAAAAAAAAGTTCTCAGTGATTCTGCGAATCGAACCAAGTAACTCGTAGATTGTAGTTGAGCGCTGTAACCGCTCGTCCACTGCAGCAGTGCTTGCATTCGCCCTATTGCTGATATATCGTCATTCCTTCGAATGAAGCCAAATGCAAAAACGTCCGGTGAAACTTTGTCAAAAATAGAAAAATAGTTAGAATGCGTTTGCCCAAGGTTACTAGAAGACAGAAACCGCCACGTGTGACTGTATAACCGTGCGCTATTTATTCTTGTACATTACTGTCATGACGTTGGGATAGCCGGCTCTAACGTAGGCTACATTCTCATAGTTTGCCAAATATAAATAAGAAAATAAAAATATATAACAGCCTGTGACAACGCTAATCAACTATTATGAGTTCACTGTCACTATTGTCACTTTCACTAGATGAATGCTCAGTTTGCTTCTATTATTGTTATTTAGGAAAGTTTTTGCTCATTAACTCAACTCTTCTAATTAGCAATGATTCTCACATCTAAGGACAGTCACACTTCATCTCGCTTTCTGAGTGGCTGTCACTCCCATATAACGCGTACTCCTCTTTTTTATGCTCTCCGAGCATCTGACGCTGCTTTCCGGAGACTTTCCCTGACGTCTGCTGGGCCAGAAAATTGTCTTTATTATCTATCAATTTCAAGCTTTCGCGAAGCCGAAACGAGAGTCTCTCTCTCTCTCTCTTCATCCTTTTCGCACGTGTGATAACGTCTCTCGACCTTAAGACTCGTATACACGTTCCTTGCTTTGTTTGCGCACTCAAACAACACTGGACGAAATATTTGCACCGTGTTTTGTGAAAAGCATTAGCACTGAGACACCTCCCGACGAGTCTCCCTCATTTTACGTAGACATATACCTAAGCGTAAGCGCATGCACGTTCTCGCATTCCGGCTTTATAAAAATGCCACGGTGCATGGAACCAGCGAAATTGCGCTCACAATTTCATTTGATCACTGCTGTTATCTATTTTAGCACAATTCGTCTGCAGGTAACAAGGTCGCTCATGTGTCTTGTAATAAGAATATTGTAACAAAGGCTACCTTTGACTATAGGTACAAAACACCCTTACGTTCACCATTATACCATGCTAGATTGCACGGAATTAGTTAAGTAGCAGCGCAGCTTCAATGAAATGTAAGGTAAGTGGTCGCTTTAAATAAGGGAAGACATTCAACGCACATTTTCAAACATTGCATGCATCAATTTATGTGTGGTTTCATTTATGTGGTGCACCTGGAGTGTTGTTTACTTGTACTTGGCGAGATAGTGCATGGATCTCTCGGTGGCTTAAGGCCATCAAGCAATTATTTTTTTAGCTACAGTCGTTAATTAAAGGCGAGTGCTTGGCTTTGCACCGCCCACCAAAACGTCTATTACAACGTACGCGGCATCCCGTAAGCGCTGTAGCAGACGCTCGCGGAACTTAAACTTAGATGCAGCAAATCAACGGCTATCATCGTATACTCTCGATGCTAGACGCTTTGCGTGCTACCTTGATATTGTCACGGTGTCGTGACGTGGCCGAAGACAGGAGACTTCGTGTTACGATTTAACTGTTTATTTGGGTGAACCTGTGCCCGGTAAACTGAAAGTCCAATTACAGCAGCAGTCTCGCACAGATAGCAGTCTCGGACTGATAGCGGCGAACGGAGCGTCGGCCTTCGATCAACAACTGACAAGCGGCGAAGCGCAACGGCATTTATACTCTTGCCGTCGAATGTTCTAGCGTTATCGCTGGCAGTGGCGTAGCTTCCAGAACAATCTGTACCGTTCGCACAGTGGGCGTGATCTTATCGAAATGATCTACTACAGCCCGGAACCTTCTAGAAAACTGCAGGCGTGGTTTGCGCTGAGAATCGTGCGGTGTTTTCGGACGATAACAAAAACTTGGGAAATGGAACGTGGCATTGCCCCCCTCTGAAAAAAGGCATCGTCCCGATGCTTTAACCAAAGATGAAAGTACAATAATAATGCAAGAAAGTACAATGAATAAATTACGATACAACAATAATACAAAAAAAAACACTTGTTCAGTTTGTTAACGCGCATGAAACGGCTTGAGGCGCGCGACATGGACTACTTCAGGTCGCGATCGGCGTCGTTGAGAGTTCGTGATGCCGTCGGGGACAACCTCGTAATCAAGTGGGCCGAGCCGTCGAACCACCCTGTACGGTCCGAAGTACCGTCGCAGAAGCTTTTCACTTAGTCCACGTCGCCGTATCGGCGTCCACACCCAAACACGTTCACCGGGCTGGTATTCCACGAAGCGTCGTCGAAGGTTGTAACGGTGGCTGTCGGTCGTCTGTTGATTCTTGATACGGAGACGCGCAAGTTGTCGGGCTTCTTCGGCGCGTTGAAGGTACTCGCTCACATCGAGGTTTTCTTCGTCGGTGACGTTGGGTAACATGGCATCGAGCGTCGTTGCCGGGCTCCTTCCGTAGACCAATTTGTATGGCGATATCTGCGTCGTCTCCTGCACCGCCGTGTTGTATGCGAAGGTCACATACGGAAGAATGGCGTCCCACGTCTTGTGTTCGACATCGACGTACATTGACAGCATGTCGGCGATCGTCTTGTTAAGCCGCTCGGTGAGGCCGTTGGTCTGTGGGTGGTACGCTGTCGTCCGGCGGTGGTTTGTTTGGCTGTATGCCAAGATTGCTTGAGTTAAGTCGGCAGTGAATGCCGTTCCTCTGTCGGTGATAAGGACCTCTGGGGCGCCATGACGTAGGACGATATTTTCGACGAAGAATTTAGCTACTTCGGATGCACTGCCTTTTGGCAGGGCTTTTGTCTCGGCGTAGCGGGTGAGGTAGTCGGTAGCTACCAAGATCCACTTGTTTCCGAAAGCCGACGTCGGGAACGGCCCCAGTAGGTCCATACCAATCTGCTGCAAAGGTCGGCAAGGTGGATCAATTGGCTGTAGAAGTCCCGCTGGCCTTGTCGGCGGTGTCTTGCGTCGCTGACAGTCCCGGCATGTTCTCACATAACGAGTGACGTCGGTGGTAAGACGTGGCCAGTAGTACCTTTCTTGTATCCTCGCGAGCGTTCGAGAAACACCGAGGTGCCCTGCCGTCGGATCGTCGTGAAGGGCCTGCAGGAGTTCTGGTCGCAGAGCTGAAGGCTTCACAAGAAGGTACTTAGCTCGAAGCGGTGAAAAGTTTTTCTTTTGTAGAAGACCGTTTCGTAGAAAGAACGACGCAAGTGCGCGCTTGAATATATGCGGGACTTCGGTGGTCCTGCCTTCGAGGTATTCAATTAGGGCCTTAAGTTCCGGGTCGGCCCTCTGTCGTTCAGCGAAGTCGTCGGTAGTTATCGTTCCTAAGAAGTAGTCGTCATCCGGGTCGTCGGGTAGCGGTTGGTCGACAGGCGCACGAGAGAGACAGTCGGCGTCGGAGTGTTTTTTGCCGGACTTGTAAATGACAGTAATGTCATATTCTTGAAGTCTCAGGCTCCATCGTGCGAGGCGACCTGAGGGGTCCTTCAAGGTGGCTAACCAACACAATGCGTGGTGGTCGCTCACAACTTTGAAGGGCCTGCCATAGAGGTAGGGGCGAAATTTCGACGTAGCCCAGATGATGGCGAGGCACTCCTTTTCTGTTGTGGAATAATTTGCTTCTGCTTTGGATAGCGATCGGCTGGCGTAACTAATAACCCTTTCAAGTCCGTCAGCCCTCTGCACAAGAACGGCGCCAAGACCTACGCTGCTTGCGTCAGTATGTATTTCTGTCTCGGCGAATTCGTCGAAATGGGCAAGTAACGGAGGCGTCTGGAGGCGATGTTTAAGCTCCTGGAAAGCGTGTTCCTGCGGCGTTTCCCACTTAAACTCCACGTCGGCCTTGGTAAGGTTAGTGAGAGGATCGGCGATGCGGGCGAAGTTTTTCACGAACCGCCTATAATAGGCACACAGGCCCAGAAATCGGCGCACGGCTTTCTTGTCAGTGGGCGGCGGGAAGTCGGCGATGGCGGCTGTTTTCCGTGGATCGGGACGAACTCCAGACTTGCTGATAACGTGCCCCAGAAACAAGAGCTCCTCATACGCAAATCTGCACTTTTCTGGCTTCAGTGTGAGTCCGGAAGTCTTGATGGCTTGAAGTACAGCTTCAAGGCGCCGAAGATGCTCGTCGAAACTCGAGGAAAACACGACGACGTCGTCCAAGTACACAAGGCAAGTCTGCCACTTCAATCCTGCCAGTACTGTATCCATAACGCGTTGAAATGTTGCCGGCGCCGAGCAAAGGCCGAAGGGCATCACCTTAAACACGAAGAGGCCGTCCGGTGTTATGAACGCCGTCTTCTCTCGGTCTCTTTCGTCGACTTCGATTTGCCAATAGCCAGTCTTAAGGTCCATTGACGAAAAGTATTTGGCGTTATGGAGCCGATCAAGTGCGTCGTCTATTCGTGGGAGGGGATACACGTCCTTTCTTGTGATTTTGTTCAGGCGGCGATAATCGACGCAGAAACATAGGGTCCCATCCTTTTTCTTCACTAACACCACGGGGGATGCCCATGGACTCTTGGACGGCTGGATAATGTCATCCCGCAGCATTTCATCAACTTGTCTCTTCATGGCCTCACGTTCTCGCGTCGAAACCCTGTACGGACTCTGACGGAGTGGTCTGGCATTTTCTTCGGTTATGATGCGATGTTTCGTGATTGGGGTCTGCCGAATTTTCGATGACGACGAAAAGCAATCTTCGTATTGCAGGAGCAGGGCCTTGAGCTGTTCTTGCTTATCGTTCGGAAGTCTGGGATTGACGTCGAAAGCTATGGGAGGGGCTTGGTTCCTCTGAGCAGGTTCCGCAGAATCGGCGAGGGCGAAAGCACTGGTGGCTTCGACAATTTCTTCGATGTATGCGACCGTTGTTCCTTTGTTCACATGTTTGTACTCATTGCTGAAATTCGTGAGCAAAACCGTTGCTTTGCCTCCCCGCAGCTCTGCAATTCCTCTTGCGACGCAAATATTTCGGGTGACCAACAGATACTGACTGCCTTCAACGACGCCTTCCAAGTCAGGTGATTTAGGAGCGCCGACTGAAATAATGACGCTTGAGCGAGGCGGAATGGTGACTTGTTCTTCCAGCACATTCAAGGCATGGTGTCCTGACGGCGTGCGCGGCGGTAGTGCTTCTTCTGTGGATAACGTTATCGACTTCGTTTTTAGGTTGATGACAGCACCATGGAGGCATAAGAAGTCCATGCCAAGGATGACATCTCTTGAGCAACGCTGTAGGACTACGAAGTCTGTAGGATAAATACGGCCGTTAATGGTGACTCTCGCTGTGCAGATTCCTGCAGGCGTTACGAGATGACCTCCGGCTGTGCGGATTTCAGGGCCTTTCCAAGCTGTCCTAACTTTCTTTAACTTCGCGGCGAACGACCCACTGATGACAGAATAGTCGGCTCCAGTATCGACGAGAGCAGTCACACTGTGGCCGTCGATAAGAACGTCGAGGTCGCTAGTTCGCCGTCTCGCATTACAGTTAGGGCGTGGCGTCGGGTCACGGCTGCGTCGGCTTGTTCCGCTGCTTCCATGCTGCGTCGTCAGGCCACCTTCGGTAAATGAGCTTTCACCGTCAGGGCTTTGCCTGGCTGGCGTTGTGTTCGGAAAGCTCCGTCGCGGCGTCGTCGTCGTCGGAGGATCTTCGGTAGTTCGTCGCACAGCAACCGCACCTCCACCGGTTGCTGCCCTTAGTTTCCCGGATACGGGCTAGGAGACCGGCCCCGCGTTGGGCCAGAGTACTGCCGGTGGTGCGGTGACGTGCGGCGGCTGGGCGACGGCGAACGCGAAGGGCTTCGTGGTGTCCACCGAGTTCCTGTCAGGTAGTCGGCGATGTCACGTGGTCGTTCTCCTGGCTGTGGACGCGGTGCATTGACGGCGAAGCCACGCAGTCCCATCTGTCGGTACTGGCAACGGCGGTATGTGTGTCCGGCCTCGCCGCAGTGGTAGCAAAGTGGGCGATGGTCAGGGGTGCGCCAGACGTCAGTCTTCCTCGGTGGACTGCGCTGGGCCGCTGACGAACGGTATGACGTCGGTGGGGGTGGTGGCGGCGGTGGCGTCTGTCGACGGAAGTGCGATGGGGCGGCGTTTTGGCATGGACGGGGAGGAGCGTTGTGGCGCAGTGCAGCGGCGTAGCTCATAGCTTAATAGAAATTCACCTTTGCCTGCTGATCTTTTTTCAATTCCTAAACGCAATACGCGACATGCTTCGAATGGTAATTTCAATCTGCCCAAATGTTTTAATGTTTACGGAGAAAGACTGATACAGTTTAGTGGAACAAAAATATGGAACACGGTCCCCCTAGAGATTAAAACGGCACGTAATTTCAGCATGGCATGTAAGTCATTTTTTCTGTGGAGTCAAGACATGTAAGCATGTGTGTGTGATTCGATTTTCATTGTATTTTTTTAATAAGTGCCTATGTATAGAAACTAGCTGCAAGCTAATAAGTATGCATATCTGCAAGAAAAAATGTATTACTGTGTTATCTGTATCACATGATTGTTTTTTTTATGTTGTTACCTCAGAGCTGACCTGTACACTTTTTTATGTTGCACATTGTATTGGACCGTCCACTAGCCACTTTAGGCTATCGGTCCAAATAATCCCTGTAATTGCATATATCTATTTATGAAAATAAAGCTTCATTGATTGATTGATTGATTGATAGCTTCCGGCTCGGGCAGCGGTGCGTGGGGAATTTGAAGCGATTGCCGAACTTCTTCTCGCACAATGTCGGCAATTGAATCCACTTGAGGCTGGGCCGAAGGCAACAGCTTGCGCAGCTCTTCCCGCACGATCGCTCGGATCGTTTCACGCAGGTCTCCGGAGTTACTGGCTTGAGCAGCAGCGCAGTCTGCAGTCAGGCGACGATTATACTGTCTGGTGCGCATGTCCAGGGTCTTTTCGATAGTGGTCGCTTCTGCTACAAATTCTTGGATGGTTATCGGTGGGTTTCTCATCAGTCCCGCGAAGAGCTCCTGTTTGACTCCTCGCATGAGGAAACGAACTTTTTTCTCCTCAGGCATGTCTGGATCAGCGTGACGGAATAGTCGGGTCATTTCTTCTGTGAAAATGGCGACATTTTCATTTGGTAGCTGAACCCGAGTCTCTAATAAAGCAGCGGCCCTCTCTTTGCGAGCGACGCTCGCGAACGTTTGAAGGAATGCGCCGCAGAAAACATCCCACGTTCGGAGCGTGGACTCCCGATTTTCAAGCCAAGTCCTTGCGGTGTCTTCCAAATAGAAGAACACACGACGCAGCTTTTCGTCATGGTCCCAGTGGTTGAGGGCGGCCACACGGTCGTATGTCTCCAGCCAGGACTCCGGGTCTTCGAACGATGACCCATGGAAAATTGGTGGTTCCCTGGGTTGATGCATGACCATCGTGGGCTGGGACGCTGCGGTTGTCATTGTCGCTGCAGTCGCGGTCATGGCCTTCGTCTTCCGCGCCTTGTCTGGTAGAAGCCCGTACTCCGGTGGTAGCCCTTGCTGTCGGCGGCTTGTTCGCTGCTCCTGGTTGGTGTCGGTGTCTTCTCCGCGACGTGGGCTGGGTTCACGGCTTGACGGGGGCGTCCGGTACATGAACGAAGCAGCACCTCCACCAGATGTCACGGTGTCGTGACGTGGCCGAAGACAGGAGACTTCGTGTTACGATTTAACTGTTTATTTGGGTGAACCTGTGCCCGGTAAACTGAAAGTCCAATTACAGCAGCAGTCTCGCACAGATAGCAGTCTCGGACTGATAGCGGCGAACGGAGCGTCGGCCTTCGATCAACAACTGACAAGCGGCGAAGCGCAACGGCATTTATACTCTTGCCGTCGAATGTTCTAGCGTTATCGCTGGCGGTGGCGTAGCTTCCAGAACAATCTGTACCGTTCGCACAGTGGGCGTGATCTTATCGAAATGATCTACTACAGTCCGGAACCTTCTAGAAAACTGCAGGCGTGGTTTGCGCTGAGAATCGTGCGGTGTTTTCGGACGATAACAAAAACTTGGGAAATGGAACGTGGCAATATTATCGGCACACACTTCTTTCTTTCCTTGTCGTTTCATCGGCTATCGCCGGTCCTCCTTGCCCTCTTAAGTGCCGAATAAGTTAAATTCATACCCGCGCTATAGTAATCCCTCCAGATGAGAGAATTTTTGGCTAAGAAAATGCGTAGCCAAAGAGAAAGCTTTGTGAATTCGGGCCCTGTTATTTACCACGCAATTCAAACACGCTTTATGCCATTATAAACTAGACATATGCCAGTACATAAATCTTAGATAGCAATTGGATATCTTCAAGCACGTTTCCAGGGCAGTGATTCAAATGCGGTAGAACAACCGATATTTTCGAGAGCGCCCATAGGCGCTGTGCATTATCTTTTAATAAGCTAGGGAACTCCCACTATATCAACTACGATGCTGTATCTCCAGCAGAAGAAAGGTTCATACAGTTGCTACTTGAAACCGCGAAAGCAATGAGAAAATCAGAAAGAGAGAGGAGTTATTATCGGTTTGCTCTCCGGTCCAATAGAGTGACGCGGGGCCCCGCCCCCACCGCGTGGGAAAGCGCGCCTCCTGCTCGTGACCCGGAATGCTGGGGACGGCTCCCCTGCCTGCTGCTGCCGAGGCTTTCTTCGAAATCGCCGCGTACTTCCGAAATATCCTTGGGCCTCAACCAACCCTTTAATTCTTGCTGAGTTACCAGTGAGCGGAGATTATCTAACATTAACTGTTTTAGCCTGTCAGCTATCAGCAGCTCCTGAAGACCTTCAAATGTCTCCACTTCTCTACTTCTAACGTAGTAAGCGAACATGTTCTCCAGGCGTGCCATCACTCGGCTCCAGGATTCATCTGCCCCTCGTTTGATTTCCATAAACATTCGCCTGTACTCGGTCGGAGTCATCCTCAGCTCCTTTAGCACCCTCAACTTTAAATCTGAATATGGCATTACCCCAGCTTCCGACTGATTGGCCACGAGTGTGCGCATCTTGTCACTTAAAAACGGCGAAAGGATCGTGCCCTGTATTTCCTCGAGTATGTTCAACTTCGGGTATGGTCCCCGGGTATGGTCCCCAGGATTCCGGCTCACGAGCAGGAGGCGCGCTTTCCCGCACGGTGGAGCGGGGCCCCTCGTCAATCTAGGGTATTGGAGAGCAAAACAATAATAACTCCTCTTTCTTTTTGATTTTCTCATTGTTTTCACGGTTTCGAGTAGCAACTGTATGAACCTTTCTTATGCTGGAGTTGCATTATCTTAGTTGCAATAGTGCGAGTTCACTAGCTTATTAAAAGATAATGCACAGCGCCTATGGGTGCGCTCGAAAATATCGGCTGGTTTACCGAATTCGAATCGCTGCCCTGGAGACGTGCTTGAAGATATTCAATTGCTTTCTGGGATTTAGGTACTGGCATATGTCTTGTTTATGATGGTATAGAGCGTTTTGGAATCGCGTGGTAAAAAAAAGTTTCCTGGCCAGTTTAGTTCAGGGTGCGACAGCCTTCATGCCCTCGAAGCTTTACCTAGCGTTGAGATGATGTACTGTACGGTGCCACGTAAAAATAAAATAGGGTACGCGTAAAAAGAGAGGATTCTTTTATAACGAACATTTTTGACCCCGTGAAACAATATTTAGGGTTCTTTGAGGTAAAGATTGATAGTACAGCACATCAATAGGGTACTTAAAAAAAGACGAAGTGAGCGTTTCCGAACATTCAGTGCATGTACCTTATAGACGCCTGAATTTACCGCACATTCTCGAGTTTTACAGCTTACACGGTAGTTACAGTTATCTACTGATTGGTTATTTAGTGCAAATTAACTAACGCATCCCTGGTCAGGCTTTGAACTTGCGAGTAGCAATAATCACCAGGCGCGATATTTGGACGGTGGTATCAGCGCGCCGTCAGCGCCGCTTAAATCCGGCATACCTCAGTGATCCGTCCTCGGGTCTCTTCTCTTTCCGGTTTATATCAACAATTCCACTTGTGATACTCCAGCGAATCTAAAGCTTTTCGCAAATGCCCGCGTGCTTTAAGGTAATTAACGTTTCCAGCGACCAGGTTGTTTGGAATAACTCTTTATCTAAGATTCAAGATTGGTGCCCAAAATGACAGATGACCTTTAACGCGAGAAAAACTTTGGTGATAACCATGACCCGCAAGAAAGATCCATTATTATTCCAATACAACCTAGGCAATCAATTCTTGTCCTTTGTCTTACAGTATGCGCACATTGGTCTTGTCATCACATCTGATTTAAGATGGAACGAACACGTGTCTTATACTGAGAAAAAGGCTTTGAAAATTCTGGGCTACCTAAGAGGTTCACTCGCTAAGGCATGCAGCGAACCTAAATGACCTCATGTGAAACGTACATAATACCAATACTAGAATATTCATCGGCTGTCTGTGACTCGCACAAGCAAGCAAACACAGATAAAATAAAATAATACAGCGAGAAGCTGTAAAATTCATTTTCAATGCCCAAAAGTAAGACATATCCGTCAGATCTTCTGGAAAGTGCTAAACTGGAAACCCTAGAATGGAGACGTTATCACGATATAACAAAGTTGTTTTATCTCACATATAATAATGCGCTGGCAATACAAAAAACTTTTTATATCGAACCAATCTTGCACCACGAAACACGTGCCTCCAATCTTGAAAGAGTGACTGAGCCCCTATATGCAGGTACATTTTTTTATCCGCACAAGGAGAGAGTGGAACAATTTGCCACCAGAGATTCTTGAAAGTGTCGATCTCAACTAGTTTTTTTCGTGCGTTAGCTCTTTCACATGGCATGGCTCATAACTACACCTTCATATATATTACAGTGCGCTTCGTTTTATTAGCAATCTTGGTCAGACTGATTGCTTCAGGTTCGATGCCTTGCTTCTGCACGATTCTTCAATGCTTGATTCTGCAAAGTCTCGCTTGCTTATATTGCCGACTTTATTTGTGCTAGAGTTGGTATTTGACTTCTTTTTACTTTTTACCTAAACAATATAACCTAGTGGGCGCTGTTTTTAAAGTTTTTGTTTTGCGTTTGGGATTGTGAACCGTATTTTGTCTTGTTTCTTTTTTTGGTTTTGAATCATCACGCTTTCGTTCAAAACCATCTATACTGCTGTACCTCCTACACAATGTTGCGTCCGCTGCACCCCACACCCCAGCCCAAAGTACAGCACATGATTAGCACTTTTTCTCTAAAGTAAATAACAAATCTATGAATAAATGAATCCACTTCTTGGTTCTTGTTACGCGACTCTCCAATTTTAACTATTAAATTAAAAATGTTATTAGAAGGAAGGTAAAAGACACGGATATAATGCTGAAAGGCGGGGAGGTAAAAATTTTTAAGAACAAATAACTATTTGCACTGTGTTATGTCCATCGTAGCCGGAAATAAGAAGCGTACGTAATAGGCAACTGAGTTTATTATTCTCAAGAAAGGCATTTGTGCGCAGCGTGGTCAAAATGGTAAGAGCGCATGCTTTCGAGTCCACTGCGGGACATAAAAAGGATGAGGTGCACAAAGGAGAGGCAACCAGTGCGCGGGCCCACTAATTGCCCCGACAGTCAGTCAGTACCCGGGAGCGCGGCGTCATGTATCGGGGAGGGGGGGGGGTCAGGTGGAGGCCAGGGCGCATCCCTGCAGCTGGCTGGGAGCGGGAATGCATGGTCGAAAGCCCCTTCATGCGTTTTTTTGGTAGAAGACGCGATGGAGGGGCTTTAGCTTTAAGAAGTCAAAATCTCCTGCCGATTTTTTTTTTTTCTATGGGCGTCGTTCATTCGGGCATTCTATGAAACTGGTGGGCGACCCCTGGTTGTCCTTTGTGGAGTTGCCGGCAACGCGAGGCGTCTTCCTTGTGTGGTGTGACCTTTCTAGGCGGTTCCGGCAGAATTGCCGGGATGTGCGTTCGCTGCTCGCAAGAAAACATGATATTCTCCGGTACCTGGCCCTTCTGGCTCGCTGCAAGTTGCATGAAAAAAACAGCATGAAATGCGCCGCTGTAATGACCCCTACTTGCAAGAGCACGTTTTAGCTTTACCACGCAGCGTTTGGCCTGTCCGTTTGTGGCTAGGTGGTTCGGAGCAGATTTCACCACTGTGATGCAGTTGTCACTCGTAGGGTTTCTTTATTTTGGCTGCCACAAATGCGATTCCGTTGTTTAAAACCACCTTGTGGGGTAATTCAAAAGTTTAGAACAGGCGCCGAAAATTGATGGCATCTGTCGATGTTGTTTTGTTCACTTGGTGAATTTCAACCAATTTACTGTAATCTCCCGTAATTACTAAGAATGTGTGCCAAAGTGTGCTTGGTCGGCCCCAGACCGGTGCTGGAGCTCGCGTGGGAGCGCGTTGAGTTAAGTGGCGGGCTGTGCACTCTGCTGGTATCTCGGTGCCCTTGCCGATTCCTAGCCACTACATGTAGCTGCGGGCGCACTTCATTGTGATCACGCCTCGGTGTCCGGCATGAATGAGAGCCATTGATCGTTGTCGAAGTGGGCAAATGAATGACAATTGATAGATATGTGGGGTTTAACGTCCCAAAACCACCATATTATTATGAGAGACGCCGTAGTGGAGGGCTCTGGAAATTTCGACTACCTGGGGTTCTTTAACGTGCACCCAAATCTGAGCACACGGACCCACAACATTTCCGCCTCCATCGGAAATGCAGCCGCCGCAGCCAATGAATGACAACTCGTGATCCCTATTTGATACAACTACGGTGACAATTGAGCTCCATTGCTCTCTTGTTAAAAGCGTTGAAGTTTTCATTCTTGAAATTTTGAACTTTGCCCTCCATCAGAGCGTTGTACAGCTTGAACGATGTTGGGTCATCTTGTTTGGCCATTGTGACTTCGTCGACCGTTATTGGGGGGACTTGGTAGCGCTTCGAACATGAGCGCGCAGCAAAAAGAGCGTCCACGTTTTTGAACCTGGCGGGAATCATAGGTTCATCAGTGAGCATGAGCGCAAAGACTGCCTTTAGCTCTTTCGCATATCTTCCAATACTGGTTTTCTTGTTTTGGTTTTCCGGCTCCTCTGATAAGGCACACGACGATCTCACCATTTCTAGCTCGAGCTTGAGCTTTAACACATCAATCTCAAACTGCAACTCGTGGGTGCGATCCAATTCGTTAACACTGCCATCTTCTATCACATCTCTATCTTAGTCCGCCATCTCCCAGAGTGTGCCTGAACGCAAGTGCATTCAGGAAGGGAAAAAATTGGCGCCCCAAGAGTACACAAAGCAGGCCTCACCTTGCAGTGATGCGTCACCTCAGAGATGCGACGCCTCAGTGATGCGTCGAACTTGACAGTAGCGACTGCGTCCGTCTTGTCACCAACGCTATGAGCGACGACCAATTCTAATCCAGCAAGGTCTCTGCCCGATCACCCCTCTCGCTGACTCAGTCGGTCGAATCGACTGTCCCTGCTGCTCTGCTCCTGAAACAGCACCCTGCAGTGCCACTCTGATAAGTCCGTCGCTCAACGATGACCTTTGGCTCTGCTCCCGTTCACTGACGCACAGCCAAACTCCACGCTCCAATGTTGACCGGCAGGCTCGTACCGACTGTCATTGCTGCTTCTCGCAGCACACCAGCAGGTCGCGAAACAGCATGCGCCTTGTCAGCTTCCCGGACATCAGCACCTTCCTCGCAGCGGGCTCTCCAATCCTCTCAACTGCGCCAGTCCATTTCTTCCCCCTCGACTAGCTTCAACACTAGCTAAGGAGGGAAGATGTTTGAGGTTCAGAATGGGTCCTCTCGATGACTCGAGTGCACGGTGGCAGCGCGAACGAAGAGCCGTAGTCCAGTGAAGAGACGCTTTATTGCAGCCTCAGGCTACTGCCTGAGTCCAAGCCGAACCTCCGCTTGTGAACCGTGAGAACAAAGAAGTCTCCTTTCTTTCCCGCGCTCGGGTCTTCTGCGTTCGCCTTCGCGGAACCGATCAGCTTCGTTAGTTGACGGGTCGGGAACTGCCTACGCGCTCTACATCAGCCGTATTTTTTGCGCTACACCCAACACGCTGTTAATTGGAACCTCATACTAACTCACGCTAATGGTAACAAAACATGTCACAACCTATGCAAAGAGCTCCAAGTCAACACACAAACAAGTCTAGAACAAACTTACCCGAAACAGTTTCACCGGTGTGTACCACTACTGAGTGGTAGGCGACGTCTACGACGGGCAGGTACGAGCACAGTGATACCTTCGTCGGAAGGGTTTGGTGAAGAGCAAGGTGAAAGTCAGATGTAAGCACCACAAAGTTGGTGCCTACATCTGAGGGCCGACTATGTCAGGGACCGACGATGGGCAGTCTTTCTGGACGCACAGACCAGGGACCACAGCCAAGCGCTCGGGACAAACCGCGACTATGACCTGGTGGTTGCGGTATCTTCACGCTAGCTCCATGAACCGTCGAAGGTTCAGGTCAAGTGAAACAGGCCACTCCGACTCTGGAAATCTGCCAGGAACTTGCTGCAAACCACTAACGTGACACGCGAACTGCCTTGCATGTGCTCCCGGCCGATAGAACACCATGAGAACTGCATCGCGCACTTGCGGTCTCTTATATAGGCGTTTATAAAAAAAAGAAAAAAAATTACTGACCCATAACCCTATCTCCTCAGCGTGTATCCACACGACGAGCCAAATCCGTCTTTTCCTTAGTGGACGGCGCATCGCGTAACCCCACGTTACAGCTTTCTGCCATGTGTGGCGGGTCCGCGGACGTCGCGGACTGAAAAAGCCGAGCTCTTTTTTGCGATGAGATTCTTGCGGAATTACACAAAAGGTTTAGCTGAGGGCACCATTACAGGTCTAGCAACAAGTGCTGCTTGTTCTTTTTCTTGTTTGATTTCGTAATTTTAGCCGTACACAGTAACAAAAACTTTGATACTTTAGAAGCAATGAATGGGTTTTTGACTTTCAGCCCGGTCGCGCCATCTGGAGAAAATAAGAATAAGGAAACATTCGCACATTATTATGAACTGCGGCATTTGGTAGCCCTCATGCTATAGCTAATCACCGAGCTCATATGCTGGCAATAGCGACAGTCGCTAAGACTAGAGTTTCCAGAAAACGAGTACGGCGCACGGAAACAGTACCAAATTGTCAAGTATGCGTTGCTGCTGAAGCTTGAGGACACAAACCTAAAGTCAACAGAATTATAAGTTTGGGAACAACAGCCCACGCACTGCACGACGAAGAGCTTAAAGATTTGAATCGGACAGCTCTCGCTTCAAACAGTGCCGCCATGTTTTTTTTTCTCCAACGCTTCCATCTGCTTGCTTCGCCCATCGTCTGGATATGCATCGCAGCCGGACGGCTAGCACAATGATCGTCCGCGGAAGAAATTTGAGCGGATAGGTCTCCCATGTGGATAAATGCTTACGAGTACACCCCAAAAGGTAACAGGTCGGCACAGACATGGTGTATAGGTAGTAAAAGATATAAAAATGATAAGATTGGAGAAGAGAGAAAAGAAGGGTGAGGTACCTTCAATCCGCTTTCTTCACCTACCTCCGCGGGTTCACTTGTCGACTTACCCCTATGGCTTTCTGCATTACCGCGACAGCAAGCGATAGCCCCATCAGACATCTGTGGTAAATGCTGATTGAGCCACTTTGCTCTTCCGCTGTTTATTTAGCACCCTCTTGCCTCTGTTTACCGTCGTCGTTTTCTCTGGGTTTTCTTTGCACGTGTATCACTTCTTTTGTTTTTCCTCCCTTTCACCAGTCACCATGTCCGGGCTGTTTCGTACCAGCACAAGCGACATCGTCGTCTTTTGTTCCACGTCACGCTGAAGCACTGCATATCTTTCATGCACACATCACAATATAACATTCCAACTTTTCCCAATATAAAGGCAATGAATGCTATGAATGGGTAACAAAAACAATAAATTGGACATTTTTATGGCACCGGTGTTTCAGTGCAGCCTTGAGCTTGCCAAAACCGATGTGCACTAGCAAACTGGCATGATCAAGAACATCCAGTGCGGAGCGTTTTCATAGAGAACGAAGGGTGCTTCCACCACATCTTACACTTTCATCTGTCTTTGCGTCTGTTCCCCCGTTTGGGCTGGCGTACGGCTATATATCGCTGCTCTCATGGTCACTTCCTTATCTTGGTTCATTCAAAATATTCATAAAAGAGTATGAATATATGGGAAACTATATTATGAGGTGAGACTAATGAAGGGACTTATCTAAATGTTACCATCTGTAACGAGCTGTAGTATGCGCCTTACGTGGTTGGCAGTTTTCAACCACTTATCAAAAAGAACATACATGACGGTACTCAAAGAAACATTTTTTAAGTTAAAAAAATGAGATTACTGATCGAAATAGCTGTGATTTTATTGTACCAAAGAAATATCCCAAATCACTTTCAGAAACAACTTTTCTTTAGTTGGCAATGACATCTTGACTGATGTGCAGAACTCTAACAATATCGTTGTGCCACCAATTTATATTGATTCTTCCAGTATTGCTAAAGTTATAAGTTGCTTGCCCATTCACTCTTCTCCTGGCCATGACAATATCGCTACTAAATTTCTGAAATGCACTGTTGCTTACAGGTTATCGATAATAATAAAGATAGTTCAACAATGCCTGAGTACAATCATCCTACCCAATGGAAAACTGTGGGCGGAGCCGATTTTTGAGTTGCGTGGTAAACAATCTCTGAAAAATTATTGTCCTATTTCTCGAACAAGCATTTCCGGTAAGCTACTAAAACAAATATTTAGACCAACCACAGTAACTTTTTAAAATCAAGCTCTTTTTTACGTCTGCACAACATGGCTTTCTTCAACATTTTTCATGCGAGACACAACGCATATTGCCACGTTCGTTTCTCAAGCTTTGTTATCGCCCCGTTACACTACGTTCAGCGCAAACTGTGCCTGCCATGTTAAGACAACTTTCAAGGCTGTAGTATGTTCTTTTTTTAGGATTACGACCACTTCGTGAACATTACAGTTATTTCCGGAACCTACGTCGCTGCTAGGGAGAACACAAGAATATTTGATTGCAAGGGTGTAAATGCCGACACGCTTCGCCGCTTGTCAGTTGATCGACAGCCGACGCACTGTTCACCCCTGTTAGTGCCAGTGCCTCGCTGTGATCTTATTTTCCTTTTGCGTGGTCGCAGGTGTGGCCGAATAAATGTAATATTCTTCAAAGTACTGTATGCTCCCCTTCGTCGTCGTCACGACTCCGTGACATCTGGTGGACGTGCTTACCAGCCCATGTGCCCAACGCTTCCCTCCACCAATGAGCGAAGCCCAAATCGTGAAGATAACGTTGAAGCGAACCTCGATCAGCGAGGTACACGCAGGCAGTGAGAGCTACATTCAGAGTACTGGTCACTACCCAATAACAATGGCAAGTTCAAAGCCGCCACCTCTACGGCGAGCACCATGACCACCCCTCTGCCAACACCCGCCACGGTGGTAATGCACCAGCCGAGAAAGCCATCGACCTTTCAGGGATCATCATGTGAAGAAGCAGACACCTAGCAGGAAACATATAACCGAGTGGCCGTTTTCAACCAGTGAGACTTGAACGAAAAACTACGTTGCGTCTACATTTACCTGGAAGACGCGGCGTAGACCTGGTTCGAGAACCACGTGTCGTCACTTCAGACCAGGAACCTCTTCTGCGGTGCATTCTTTGAAACGCTCATGAGCGTCATCCGAAAAGTGACGGCCGCTTGTTCGCTGGAAAGACGGGCACAGCTTTCGAACAAAAGCGTCACAATTTTTGCATTAGAGATGATTCATCTGTTCCACCTCACTGACTCGACACGAACAAGGAGAAGAAGGTCCGTTTGCGCATGGGAGGAATAAAGCAAGACCTCTTTGCTGGGCTGGTGCGGAACAGACCCAAAACCGGCGAAGAGTTTGTTTTTGAGGCTACGGGAATTGAGAAAACGCTTGGAATGGGTACCCACCTGTACGATCACTGATCCACGCAAGACAGTGCAACTGTTCACGCCCTCTTCTCCAGCGATATACGTCAAACACTCCGGAACACCATCCGGGAGGAGCTACGGAAACTACTGCCAGCATCGCAGTCCCAAGTGAACTCGAATGCCGACATCGTTCAGAAAGAAGTTTGGCAATCTCTTGATGTTTCCTCCCAGTCACGGCTGTCTAGTGGCTTTGTTACTCCGCTGCTGACCCGCAGGTAGCGAGATCAAATCGCGGCTGTGGCGGCTGCGATTCCGATAAAGGCGTAAACGTTGTAGGCCCATGTACTCACATTTGGGTGCACGTTAAAGAACCCCAGGGTGTCGAACGTTTTGGAGCCCCCCCCCCTATTGCGTCTCTCATAATCATATGGTAGTTTTGGGACGTTAGGCCCCACAAATCTATCTATCAAAACTTGTAGATTTCGAAGCACCACAGCATCAGCCGCACGTGATGAAATCCTCTGCTGCCGCCCTCGGCTATGTCCCACCTCTACGCACACACCAAGATGCCGCACCGCCAAATTTTCGTCACCAGACGCCGCAACCAGAACCACAACCACCGCCGTACCATTTTCTTCTCGGCCAGCCCTACACACTAAAAATACGGACGTTTCGTGCACTCTGACAACCACCCGCTATGCTACGACTACAGGGAGGCTGGCCACACCTACCGCCGATGGGGCTTCGGGGATTTGCCGTCTATGCGCCGTGTCCGCAGCAGGGTTAAAGGCTTTGGGACATCACCAACTACATCACCAGCACACAGTAAAAAGAACAATGACCTAACCGTTCCCCGCCACCTGACCGCTACAATTCGCTGCACCACCAGCCGAACTCTGGCCCAATCCATAGCCTGTAACCTAGCCAGCATCTTCCGCAAAACTGAACGCAGCAACCGATCGAAAAGTGGTTGCTGTACGACGACCTACCGAAGATCTTCCGTCGCCGACGACGACGGCACGACAAAACCTTAAAAACACGACAATATTTTGAGCAAGCCCTGAAATCGAATCCTCAAGTACCGAATACCACCTACTTACGCAACCAGGAAACATCGGAGCAAGCCGACGTAGTCGTGACCCAACGCCACGGCCCGACTGCGACGCTAGACGACGAACTAGCGAACTCGACCTTCTTATCGACGGTCTCGATGTGACAGCTGTCGTCGACACCGCAGCTTACTATTCCGTCATCAGTGGAGCGTTCGCAACGAAGTTGAGGAAAGTGAAGACCGCGTGGAAAGGCCCCGAGACCTGGACAGCTCGAAGTCACTTAGTAACGCCGGCAGGAATCTGCACAGCGAGAGTTTCCATAACAACCGGATTTACCCGGCAAGCTTTGTAGTCCTAAAATTTCGCTCCAAAGACATCATTCTTGGTCTGGACTTCTTATCCCTTCACGGGGCAGTGATAAACCTCCGATCACAGTCGATAAACTTATCGGCAGAAAAAGCACTGCCGCTGCACATGCCATCAGAAAAGCGCGCACTATATGTTCTGGAAGTACGTCACCATTCCGCCTCGCTCCAGCGTCAGCATTCTTGTTGGTACACAGATATCAAGAAATATGCAAGGTGTCGTTGAAGACGACCAGTACCTGTTGATCAACCGCGAGTTGTGTCGCCAGAAGAATACTCGAGCTGCGAAGAGGCAAAGCTATAGTGATGCTTTCGAACTTCAACAATAGATATAAGCACGTGAGCAAAGGCACCATGGTTGCCTACATCGACAACATAGTGGAAGCTACAACGCTTTCACCTTCACCGAGTCTACCAAAGCTCCCACGATGAACCAAGCTAGTCAACCAGGCTTCGACGTTAGCGCAAGCTTTCTGACGCATAAAGAAGAACAGCTAAAAACTCTGCTTTGACAATGCAAGGTGTGTTTTAAATGCGAAGCATTTCTTAGCCAACTTCGGCAACATTGAGCGTATCTATCTATCTATCTATCTATCTATCTATCTATCTATCTATCTATCTATCTATCTATCTATCTGTCTCTCTATCTATCTATATATATCTATCTATCTATATATATATATATATATATATATATATATATATATATATATATATATATATATATATATATACAGAAGAATAACTTCGGTTGCTGCAAGGTTGTAAATATGAAAGTAGATGCGCTTTCACATAACAACTGTTTATTGTGCCGACGTTTCGACGGGAACCCCGTCTTTTTCAAGGCATAATACTATTTACACATGTTACGTGTCTTCTTATAGCCTGTCGAGACATGAGGGAAGGGGTCAAAAGAAAAGTAAAAAAGGAAAAAAAAGGAAAGTGAGAGAAAAAAAGAAGACCCAACAGCGAAACGGGAGAACAAACATTAAATAAAACATGAAAAATCTATGAGAAGAAGCAAGACCGACACGGCGTAATTAAAAAAGGACAGCATCTCAACAGAGTAGGGCAGAGGTAGATGAACAATGTCATCATTGTCAATAATACCTCCCCCGCACCCACTCTTCCCCAAGTGGACAGTGAGCCGCCGTTTTTGTATTTCATTTTTCCGTGTAGTCCGCTGGCGGCTCGTTCCTCTTTGAAGTTTAGGACAAGTTAATGGGGAGGGCTTAAGCGCTTCGAGTGCGTGCTGGTGGCGTCGGGAGGAACGAAAAAGCCGGTGATTGAGGCACCGCCATCGATATTCATTATATGCAATGGCTCCTTGTCAGTGAAGGAACAGAATGTGCATTAAAAATTAATGAAGGAAAAAAAAGAAGAACAGGGGGGGGGGTGAGACTGTACGGCATCCGGGACAGTCACCACACAGTTGCGGCTCACTGGGAAGACATGCGTGCATGTATGAAAAAGTTAAAGAAACCACCTAGCTGTCAGCTCCTTGTCAGTGAAGGAACAGATTGTGCGTTAAAACTTAAAGAAGAAAAAAAAGAAAAAAAGGGAGGGACCGTACGACATCCGGGACCACTTATCTGTGCGTTCCGGCTGTCCTTGATGAGGCAAATCATTTCTATGATGTCAGATGCATAGGCCAAAAGCTTTGTTAGCGGGTAATATTATTGTCGTAATGAAAGCGGACTGATTAGAGGGAAGCGTTTGCGTCTTTTAGCGGTCGTAACGCTGACAGAGTGCCTAGGTGTTCATTTATTCTGTATTTTATCGTGTTAAATTTGTAGATAAAATAAGAGTCCCGTTGTTCCCGTTCTCTGAGTGAGCTTGTGAGATCTCACTCGCACAAGCTCACTCTACCCAACTATCCCACAATACGATGGTGTAAGGGCGCTTGTTGAATCGTATGGCACACACAATCCTGTCGCTTATCCAAGCAAAAAAGTAATTGGAATCTTTACAAGACTTGTACTCGATTTGAACAGCTTTGAATTTAACAACCAGTACTATCTTCAAATCAGCGGTACGGCAATGGGTACAAGAATGGCCCCAAATTACGCTAACATATTCATGCACCACATAGAGTCCAATTTTCTTTCATCTTGTAATATCAAACTATTACTCTATAAACGGTACCTAGATGATATATTCATAATATGGACACATTCGGAAAACGAGCTCCTCAAATTCATAGAGGCATTCAACCAGGTACACCCCAGCATTTATTTTACACACTCCTACTCTAACACTGAAATAAACTTTCTTGATGCACTCGTTCGAGTTGACGATGGTGCGTTGGTAACTAACATATACAGAAAACCTACGGACAGGCAACAATACCTGCACTTCAAAAGCTGCCACCCGCGACATTGCAAGACCAGCATTCCCTATTCCCAAGCACACAGATTCCGACGAATCTGCTCCCGCACAGAGGACTTCCACAAAAACAGCACACATATGCGCGAAGTACTCCTTAATCAAGAATACCCGCCAGCTATCATGGATGACGCCATCAACAAAGCTGAAAATCTGGACCACCAGAATCTTCTCAACCACCAGAAAAACGCCGACCAACACCGCAACAAAAACTTGCAATTAACTTTCACGAGCAACCCACCGAACATAAACAAGGTCCTAAGAAAACACTTTCACATATTGGAACAGAGCGTGCGACTATCCAAAATTTTCACTTCTCCTCCTTGTGTTGTATACAGACGGCCGAAAAATATAAAGGATCATTTGATAAATTCAAAGATAGGTGTGAAACCTCAAATTGGGTGTCACCCTTGCGGAAAAAGCAGATGCAAGGTGTGCAAACACATGCAGAAAACGACAGTGGCGAAAAGCACGCACTCGGATTTTAAGCACAGGATAAGAGGTGCACTAGACTGTGACTCAGACAACGTCATATACCTCCTGGAATGTAGGGTATGTAACAAGCAATACGTGGGCCAGACAGACACTCCGTTTAGAATTAGATTCAACAACCATCGGGCACATGTACGATCTCTGCCAGGCTTTCCACTTTCAAAACACTGCACATTAAAAGACCACAGCTTTGATGACATCAGGGTTACACTACCAGAAAACAACTTTCGAACAATCAGAGAACGAGAACAACGGGAATCTTAATTTATCTACAACTTTAACACGATGAAATACGGAATAAATGAACACCCAGGCACTCTGTCAGCGTTACGACCGCTAAAAGACGCAAACGCTTCTCTCTAATCAGTCCGGTTTCATTACGACAATAATATTACCCGCTAACAAAGCTTTTGGCCTATGCATCTGCCAACATAGAAATGATTTTTCCATCAAGCACAGCCGGAACGCACAGATAAGTGGTCCCGGATGTCGTACGGTCCCCCCCCCTTTTTATTTTCTTTTTTTTTCTTCTTTAAGATTTAACGCACATTCTGTTCCTTCACTGACAAGGAGCTGACAGCTAGGAGGTTTCGTTAACTTTTTCATATATGCGCGCATGTCTTCCCAGTGAGCCGCAACTGTGTGGTGACTGTCCCGGATGTCGTACAGTCTCACCCCCCCCCCCTTTTCTTCTTCTTTTTTTTCCTTCTTTAATTTTTAACGCATATTCTGTTCCTCCACTGACAAGGAGCCATTGCATATAATGAATATCGATGGCGGTGCCTCAATCACCGGCTTTTTCATTCCTCCCCACGCCACCAGCAAGCACTCGAAGCGCTTAAGCCCTCCCCAATAACTTGTCCTAAACTTCAAAGAGGAACGAGCCGCCAGCGGACTACACGGAAAGGTGAAATACAAAAACGGTGGCTCACTGCCCACTTGGGGAAGAGTGGGTGCGGGGGAGGTATTGTTGACAATGATGACATTGCTCATCTGCCTCTGCCCTACTCTGTTGAGATGCTGTCCCTTTCTAATTACGCCGTGTCGGTCTTGCTTCTTCTCCTAGATTTTCTATATTTTATTTATTGTTTGTCCTCCCGTTTCGCTGTTTCTTCTTCTTTTTTTCTCTCTCTCTTTTCTTTCTTTTTTTTTCTTTTTTTACTTTTCTTTTGACCCCTTCCCTCCTGTCTCGACAGGCTTTAAGAAGACACGGAACATGTGTAAATAGTATTATGCCTTGAAAAAGACGGGGTTCCCGTCAAAACGTCGGCACAATAAACAGTTGTTATGTGAAAGCGCATCTACTTTCATAATTATATATATATATATATATATATATATATATATATATATATATATATATATATATATATATATATATATATATATATATATATCCATCTATTTAGTCGCCTACGACATTTAGCTCTCCTGGCCCTTTCGATAACGGTATCGATACCAAACTTCGTATGGCATAACATATCTTTATGAAGAACATATTGGACTAGTCCTAACATGAGAGTCATGACATCTATCTCCTGAATATCATGATTTATATTTCATAGTCCTACAGCGTTGCGCTGATTTCGTCCACATGACATGTTGCAAAACGGGCATGGTAAGGCATAATTGCATGGCGAACACAAGTGACAGACCCTAGCATGAAAGTCATGATATGCGTGTGCCCCGCCACTGTGGTCTAGTAGCTAGGCTACTCGGCTGCTGACACGCAGGTCGCGCGATCGAATTCCGGCTGCGGTGGCTACATTTCCTATGGGGCCGGAAATGTTGTAGGCCCATGTGCTTACATTTGGGTGCACGTTAAAGAAACCCAGGTGGCGGAAATTTTCGGAGCCCTCCACTACAGCGTTTCTCATAATCATATGGTGGTATTAGGACGTTGAACCCCATATATAAATCAAGCAATCACCAAGGTTATGCGTGTCATGCAACAACTTGACTCCATGCCACTCTCACGATGCGCTCGCGGCCGTTTCGCTACCGCCCCATTTACCTAATTTCGTAATACAGTACGTGAATGAATGACGGGGGCATGTGACTGGTGCAAACATGATAATCATGACATGCGTGTTATGTAACAACATGACTACATGCCACACTGATGATGCACACGCGGTCGTTTCACTAGCTTCGCATATGCAAAATTTGATGTTACGCGATGCCAATGGATGACGAAGGTATGTGACTGGTGGAACCATGCTAGTCATGAGATGCTTGTCATGTGAAAACATGACTATATGCCCCAGTCAAGGCGCCAATGCATTTCGCCGTGACACGGTGCGCGTGATTTCCGGCGTTCATTTCGTCGCGTCACGGTGGCGTTGCCACGCCAGGCGCCGGTCCTGCCATATACTCGCAGGCGCGCGCCACCCTGCGTTGCTTTGACGCATGCTCATTTCAGCGCATATAGTGTCCCTCCGTCACGAAAAAAGGAAGACGCAGTGTTTTGTCTGGGCAACGCATCAGCTCGAGATGCAGCATGTTGCATTTTGCGCTTGTTGCCGTCGGGCCGCGCTGACGGCAGCTGGTCGCGCCTTGCGTCAGACTATAGAGTGGTCGCGCTTTGCTAAGGTAGCGTCGCTGTGCCTAGCGTCCACGAGCGTCAATGCTACATTGGAGTATATTGCGCCCTTCATGCTTCGCTCGCGGCCGCTTTGAGAGCTCCACACATACTAAGTTCGGTGTTACGTGATGTCAATGGATGACAAAATATATATGATTGGTGCAAACATGATAATCCTGACATGCGTATCATGTAGGCACATGACAACATACCATGCTCATAGCGTGCTGGCGGCCGTTTCGCTAGCTTCACATATAATAAATTTTGTAACACGTTACCTGAATAGATGGCGAAAGTAAACAACACATCTAAACACAGTAATCATGACACGGAAATTGTGTACGGCACCATTTACCTCCACCTCGTAACGTTGTGCTGATTTTGAAGTGATATATCAATATTTCCCATTCGTGCTTCACATATTATCGACTCCCATTGTATGTGGAATCTGACAATTTTTTCATCTTGGTAGAAAATTCCACAGACCCCGGTTGCAAAATATCGCATCCTAACAGATTAGAGTGCCAGGTCACTCCGTGAGAGCCCGTTTAGTAAATCAATGCGAAAACGCGATTCTATGAAGAAGCAAGTCGACGAAATGCTACGCGACGACAATATTCAGCCTTCAAAGAGTCCATGATTATCACCCGATCTGTTAATCAAGAACAATGATGGAACCCTATGCTTGTGCGTTGATTATCGCAGCCTGTATCGCCACCTGTTGATGAACGCCGCCTGTAGAAGAATGTGTATCCTTTTTCCCGGATAGATGACGCCCTGGATACAATTAACAATGTGAGGTATTTTTTTCCGATGCACCACAAGACTGGCTATAGGCAGATTGAAACGACAAGAGAGACTGAGAAGAAACTGCTTTTATTACACCGGATGATCTGTTCGAGTTCAAAGTCAATCTCTTTGATCTTTGCTCGGCAGCCGCGATTTTCCAAGGGTTGTGAATTTAGTACTGGCCGGCTTAAAGTAGCAGGTTTGTCTTGTGTACCTGGACGACATTGTGGTGTTTTCCTCAAGCTTCGACTAGCAACTCCGGCGCCTTGAAGCTGTACTGCAAGTGATCAGGCACTCCGCACTCGGCCTAAAGTCCGAAAAGTACCGCTCTAAATAAGAGGGGCTCTTGTTCCTGGGCGACTTAATCAGGAAGTCCGGCGTTCGCCCCGACCCGCAGAAAACAGCTGCCATTGCCACCTCCCAGCCGCCTACTGACACGACGGCGGAAAAGCTACGCCTCACCGCACAAAATGTTGGGGTGGCCTGAGCCCGTGCCGGTAACCTTGCAGTGTTTTTTTTCTTCATTTTCTTTCAATAAAGTTTTTTTCTGTGCGTCCATGAAGGCCATGCGTCTATTTCTTGGTTGACATATGAGCCTATTACAGGGGGTTCGTCAAAAACTTCACCCGCATTGCCATTTCACTCAATATCTTCACCAACACTGACGTGCAGTAGATGTGGGAAACGCCACAGGAAGAAGCTTTTCAAGAACTAAAGCGAATCCTGCAGACGCCTCCGTTACTTGCCCATTTCGACTAATTTGCCGAGAAAGAAATGCGCATCGGCGGAAGCAGCACAGAACTCGACGCAGTTCTTGTGCAGAGGGAATATGGGCTGGAAATGATTATTAGTTTGGCCAGCCGCACGCTGTTCAAAGCAGAAGCCAATTATTCCACAACAGCAAAAAAAGTACCCCGCCATCATTCGGGCTACGTTGAAATATCGCCTTTGCCTCTACGGCAGGCCCTTCAAAGTTGTGAGCGACCACCGGGCTTTGTGTTGGCTAGCTAACTTGAAAGACCCTTCAGAACGCCTGCCACGGTGGAGTCTTGAAATTCAGCAATTCTACGTTACCGTCGTTTGCAAGTCTGGAAGAAAACACTATAACGTAGACTGCCTGTACCGTGCCTTCGTTGAACCACTGCCAGCGGACGACCCGGACGATGTCTGTTTCTTAGGAACCATAAGGGTCGACGACTTCACCGAGTGACAGAGAACTGACTTGGAACTAATGAGCCTTCTAGAATACCTCGAGGGCAATGCCGTTATTGCCCCAAAAGTATTCAAACGAGAAGTTGAGTTGTTTTTTCTTGCGGAGAGGCGTTCTCCTGTAGAGAAAAACTTGCCACTTCGGGCCAACCATCTCGTCGTGGTACCTTCAATGTTACGTCTACAAGTTTTCATGCTCTACACGACGACCCGACAGCTGGACACCTTGGCGTTTTCCATAAACTCGCAAGAATACAGGGGAAGTACTACTAGTCACCATGTCTTTCCGCCAGCGTCACTCGTTATGTGAAGAGACTTGCCGGTACTGCCAACGACGAAAGACGCCGCCGACCAGGATAGCCGGACTTCTCCAGCCCATCGAGCCACCTCACCTGCCATTCCAGCAAATCGGCATGGACTTACTGGTTCGTTCCTGACGTCGAATTCCAGGAACAAATGGATCGTCATAACCATGAAATACCTCACGCGCTACGCCGAGCCAAGGACCCTGTGCGAAGACAGTGCTGCGAGGTAGAAAAGTTTTTCGTCAAGCACATCGTTCTGCGACACGGAGCTCCAAAGGTCCTCATTACTGACAGAGGTACGGCCTTTACGGTGGACCTAACTCAGGCCATCCTGAGGTACAGCCAGACAAGTCACCGCTGGACCACTGCTTACCATCCACAAACCATTG